>NC_143042.1:53702500-53855000 GCF_057628025.1 Oncorhynchus mykiss | reverse complement strand
CATCTGGGGTGGATGAATGCAAATTCCTGTGGAGGAAGAGAGATCAGCACGTAACACAGAGTTAGATGGATTGAAGCTTTCCGATTCAATTTATAGAAATGAAGATTTAACAGGGATAAAAAAGGAGAATTTCGTGGGCATGTCTCTGTGCCCTGAGAAATGCAATTTTTTTTACAACTGCTTCTATCAGTTCGTATAGGTAATGCTGATCACACATTTCCACAGTGACTTAAGACACTGACCGCCTAATCCATTTATTGTGAGTTCAAGTATTGTTTTGGGGTACCTGAAAGTGGAGGGATGAAGTGGAAGTGTGCAGGGCAGTTAACCAAGTGGTTTAGGAATCGAAACCATCCTCTGCTATCCAGTTTGCTTTTAGCAATGAAGTGCAAACAGAAGAGAAGAGCTGGGCACATAACACAGAGGTTGATGGATCGAAGCTATCAAATTCTACTTTTAGAAATGAAGTGTAAACAGGGATTTTTTTTTTAAATTGGAGAATTTCATGTGCATGTCTCTGTGCCCTCCGTGATTCTTTTTTTTATTACTGCTTCTATCAATCCATATAGGTCATGCTGATCACAGAGAGACACAGTGGCTTAAGACACTGATCTCCTAATCCATGTATTGTGAATTCAAGTATTGTTTTGGGGTACCTGAAAGTGGAGTGATGAAGTGGAAGTGTGCCTGGCAGTTAACCCAGTGATTTATGGATCGAAACCATCCTCTGCTATTCAGTTTGCTTTAGCAATGAAGTGCAAACAGAAATATTAAACCATAATTTCATGGGCATGTCTCAGTGCCCTCCGTGATTATTTTTTGACTGCTTCTGTCAGTTTGTACAGGTCATGCTGATTACAGAAGCGAAGCGGAAGCGTGATGTCTACTTTAACCACGTGTACGATCGGTCGAAACCACTCTCTGCTATCCAGTTCATTTTCAGCAAGTACCCCAGTGGCCTAATGGATAAGGCACTGGCCTTCTAAGCCAGGGATTGTGGGTTCGAGTCCCATCTGGGGTGGATGAATGCAAATTCCTGTGGAGGAAGAGAGATCAGCACGTAACACAGAGTTAGATGGATTGAAGCTTTCCGATTCAATTTATAGAAATGAAGATTTAACAGGGATGAAAAAGGAGAATTTCGTGGGCATGTCTCTGTGCGCTGAGAAATGCAATTTTTTTACAACTGCTTCTATCAGTTCGTATAGGTAATGCTGATCACACATTTCCACAGTGACTTAAGACACTGACCGCCTAATCCATTTATTGTGAGTTCAAGTATTGTTTTGGGGTACCTGAAAGTGGAGGGATGAAGTGGAAATGTGCAGGGCAGTTAACCAAGTGGTTTAGGAATCGAAACCATCCTCTGCTATCCAGTTTGCTTTTAGCAATGAAGTGCAAACAGAAGAGAAGAGCTGAGCACATAACACAGAGGTTGATGGATCGAAGCTATCCAATTCTACTTTTAGAAATGAAGTGTAAACAGGGATTTTTTTTTTAAATTGGAGAATTTCATGTGCATGTCTCTGTGCCCTCCGTGATTCTTTTTTTATTACTGCTTCTATCAATCCATATAGGTCATGCTGATCACAGAGAGACACAGTGGCTTAAGACACTGATCTCCTAATCCATGTATTGTGAATTCAAGTATTGTTTTGGGGTACCTGAAAGTGGAGTGATGAAGTGGAAGTGTGCCTGGCAGTTAACCCAGTGATTTATGGATCGAAACCATCCTCTGCTTTAGCAATGAAGTGCAAACAGAAATATTAAACCAAAATTTCATGGGCATGTCTCAGTGCCCTCCGTGATTATTTTTTGACTGCTTCTGTCAGTTTGTACAGGTCATGCTGATTACAGAAGCGAAGCGGAAGCGCGATGTCTACTTTAACCACGTGTACGATCGGTCGAAACCACTCTCTGCTATCCAGTTCATTTTCAGCAAGTACTCCAGTGGCCTAATGGATAAGGCACTGGCCTTCTAAGCCAGGGATTGTGGGTTCGAGTCCCATCTGGGGTGGATGAATGCAAATTCCTGTGGAGGAAGAGAGATCAGCACGTAACACAGAGTTTGATGGATTGAAGCTTTCTGATTAAATTTTTAGAAATGAAGATTGAACAGGGATAAAAAAGGAGAATTTCGTGGGCATGTCTCTGTGCCCTGCGAAATGCAATTTTTTTACAACTGCTTCTATCAGTTCGTATAGGTCATGCTGATCACACATTTCCACAGTGACTTAAGACACTGACCGCCTAATCCATTTATTGTGAGTTCAAGTATTGTTTTAGGGTACCTGAAAGTGGAGGGATGAAGTGGAAGTGTGCAGTTAACCAAGTGATTTAGGAATCGAAACCATCCTCTGCTATCCAGTTTGCTTTTAGCAATGAAGTGCAAACAGAAGAGAAGAGCTGGGCACATAACACAGAGGTTGATGGATCGAAGCTATCCAATTCTACTTTTAGAAATGAAGTGTAAACAGGGATTTTTTTTTTAAATTGGAGAATTTCATGTGCATGTCTCTGTGCCCTCCGTGATTCTTTTTTTATTACTGCTTCTATCAATCCATATAGGTCATGCTGATCACAGAGAGACACAGTGGCTTAAGACACTGATCTCCTAATCCATGTATTGTGAATTCAAGTATTGTTTTGGGGTACCTGAAAGTGGAGTGATGAAGTGGAAGTGTGCCTGGCAGTTAACCCAGTGATTTATGGATCGAAACCATCCTCTGCTATTCAGTTTGCTTTAGCAATGAAGTGCAAACAGAAATATTAAACCATAATTTCATGGGCATGTCTCAGTGCCCTCCGTGATTATTTTTTGACTGCTTCTGTCAGTTTGTACAGGTCATGCTGATTACAGAAGCGAAGCGGAAGCGTGATGTCTACTTTAACCACGTGTACGATCGGTCGAAACCACTCTCTGCTATCCAGTTCATTTTCAGCAAGTACCCCAGTGGCCTAATGGATAAGGCACTGGCCTTCTAAGCCAGTATTGTTTTTGGGGTACCTGAAAGTGGAGTGATGAAGTGGAAGTGTGCCTGGCAGTTAATCCAGTGATTTATGGATCGAAACCATCCTCTGCTTTAGCAATGAAGTGCAAACAGAAATATTAAACCAAAATTTCATGGGCATGTCTCAGTGCCCTCCGTGATTATTTTTTGACTGCTTCTGTCAGTTTGTACAGGTCATGCTGATTACAGAAGCGAAGCGGAAGCGCGATGTCTACTTTAACCACGTGTACGATCGGTCGAAACCACTCTCTGCTATCCAGTTCATTTTCAGCAAGTACCCCAGTGGCCTAATGGATAAGGCACTGGCCTTCTAAGCCAGGGATTGTGGGTTCGAGTCCCATCTGGGGTGGATGAATGCAAATTCCTTTGGAGGAAGAGAGATCAGCATGTAACACAGAGTTTGATGGATTGAAGCTTTCTGATTAAATTTTTAGAAATGAAGATTGAACAGGGATAAAAAAGGAGAATTTCGTGGGCATGTCTCTGTGCCCTGCGAAATGCAATTTTTTTACAACTGCTTCTATCAGTTCGTATAGGTCATGCTGATCACACATTTCCACAGTGACTTAAGACACTGACCGCCTAATCCATTTATTGTGAGTTCAAGTATTGTTTTAGGGTACCTGAAAGTGGAGGGATGAAGTGGAAGTGTGCAGTTAACCAAGTGATTTAGGAATCGAAACCATCCTCTGCTATCCAGTTTGCTTTTAGCAATGAAGTGCAAACAGAAGAGAAGAGCTGAGCACATAACACAGAGGTTGATGGATCGAAGCTATCCAATTCTACTTTTAGAAATGAAGTGTAAACAGGGATTTTTTTTTTAAATTGGAGAATTTCATGTGCATGTCTCTGTGCCCTCCGTGATTCTTTTTTTATTACTGCTTCTATCAATCCATATAGGTCATGCTGATCACAGAGAGACACAGTGGCTTAAGACACTGATCTCCTAATCCATGTATTGTGAATTCAAGTATTGTTTTGGGGTACCTGAAAGTGGAGTGATGAAGTGGAAGTGTGCCTGGCAGTTAACCCAGTGATTTATGGATCGAAACCATCCTCTGCTATTCAGTTTGCTTTAGCAATGAAGTGCAAACAGAAATATTAAACCATAATTTCATGGGCATGTCTCAGTGCCCTCCGTGATTATTTTTTGACTGCTTCTGTCAGTTTGTACAGGTCATGCTGATTACAGAAGCGAAGCGGAAGCGTGATGTCTACTTTAACCACGTGTACGATCGGTCGAAACCACTCTCTGCTATCCAGTTCATTTTCAGCAAGTACCCCAGTGGCCTAATGGATAAGGCACTGGCCTTCTAAGCCAGTATTGTTTTTGGGGTACCTGAAAGTGGAGTGATGAAGTGGAAGTGTGCCTGGCAGTTAATCCAGTGATTTATGGATCGAAACCATCCTCTGCTTTAGCAATGAAGTGCAAACAGAAATATTAAACCAAAATTTCATGGGCATGTCTCAGTGCCCTCCGTGATTATTTTTTGACTGCTTCTGTCAGTTTGTACAGGTCATGCTGATTACAGAAGCGAAGCGGAAGCGCGATGTCTACTTTAACCACGTGTACGATCGGTCGAAACCACTCTCTGCTATCCAGTTCATTTTCAGCAAGTACCCCAGTGGCCTAATGGATAAGGCACTGGCCTTCTAAGCCAGGGATTGTGGGTTCGAGTCCCATCTGGGGTGGATGAATGCAAATTCCTTTGGAGGAAGAGAGATCAGCATGTAACACAGAGTTTGATGGATTGAAGCTTTCTGATTAAATTTTTAGAAATGAAGATTGAACAGGGATAAAAAAGGAGAATTTCGTGGGCATGTCTCTGTGCCCTGCGAAATGCAATTTTTTTACAACTGCTTCTATCAGTTCGTATAGGTCATGCTGATCACACATTTCCACAGTGACTTAAGACACTGACCGCCTAATCCATTTATTGTGAGTTCAAGTATTGTTTTAGGGTACCTGAAAGTGGAGGGATGAAGTGGAAGTGTGCAGTTAACCAAGTGATTTAGGAATCGAAACCATCCTCTGCTATCCAGTTTGCTTTTAGCAATGAAGTGCAAACAGAAGAGAAGAGCTGAGCACATAACACAGAGGTTGATGGATCGAAGCTATCCAATTCTACTTTTAGAAATGAAGTGTAAACAGGGATTTTTTTTTTAAATTGGAGAATTTCATGTGCATGTCTCTGTGCCCTCCGTGATTCTTTTTTTATTACTGCTTCTATCAATCCATATAGGTCATGCTGATCACAGAGAGACACAGTGGCTTAAGACACTGATCTCCTAATCCATGTATTGTGAATTCAAGTATTGTTTTGGGGTACCTGAAAGTGGAGTGATGAAGTGGAAGTGTGCCTGGCAGTTAACCCAGTGATTTATGGATCGAAACCATCCTCTGCTATTCAGTTTGCTTTAGCAATGAAGTGCAAACAGAAATATTAAACCAAAATTTCATGGGCATGTCTCAGTGCCCTCCGTGATTATTTTTTGACTGCTTCTGTCAGTTTGTACAGGTCATGCTGATTACAGAAGCGAAGCGGAAGCGCGATGTCTACTTTAACCACGTGTACGATCGGTCGAAACCACTCTCTGCTATCCAGTTCATTTTCAGCAAGTACCCCAGTGGCCTAATGGATAAGGCACTGGCCTTCTAAGCCAGGGATTGTGGGCTCGAGTCCCATCTGGGGTGGATGAATGCAAATTCCTTTGGAGGAAGAGAGATCAGCACGTAACACAGAGTTTGATTGGTTGAAGCTTTCAGATTCAATTTATAGAAATGAAGATTTAACAGGGATAAAAAAGGAGAATTTTGTTGGCATGTCTCTGTGCCCTGCGAAATGCAATTTTTTTACAACTGCTTCTATCAGTTCGTATAGGTCATGCTGATCACACATTTCCACAGTGACTTAAGACACTGACCGCCTAATCCATTTATTGTGAGTTCAAGTATTGTTTTAGGGTACCTGAAAGTGGAGGGATGAAGTGGAAGTGTGCAGTTAACCAAGTGATTTAGGAATCGAAACCATCCTCTGCTATCCAGTTTGCTTTTAGCAATGAAGTGCAAACAGAAGAGAAGAGCTGGGCACATAAAACAGAGGTTGATGGATCGAAGCTATCCAATTCTACTTTTAGAAATGAAGTGTAAACAGGGATTTTTTTTTTTTAATTGGAGAATTTCATGTGCATGTCTCTGTGCCCTCCGTGATTCTTTTTTTATTACTGCTTCTATCAATCCATATAGGTCATGCTGATCACAGAGAGACACAGTGACTTAAGACACTGACCGCCTAATCCATTTATTGTGAGTTCAAGTATTGTTTTGGGGTACCTGAAAGTGGAGGGATGAAGTGGAAGTGTGCAGGGCAGTTAACCAAGTGGTTTAGGAATCGAAACCATCCTCTGCTATCCAGTTTGCTTTTAGCAATGAAGTGCAAACAGAAGAGAAGAGCTGGGCACATAACACAGAGGTTGATGGATCGAAGCTATCCAATTCTACTTTTAGAAATGAAGTGTAAACAGGGATTTTTTTTTTAAATTGGAGAATTTCATGTGCATGTCTCTGTGCCCTCCGTGATTCTTTTTTTATTACTGCTTCTATCAATCCATATAGGTCATGCTGATCACAGAGAGACACAGTGGCTTAAGACACTGATCTCCTAATCCATGTATTGTGAATTCAAGTATTGTTTTGGGGTACCTGAAAGTGGAGTGATGAAGTGGAAGTGTGCCTGGCAGTTAACCCAGTGATTTATGGATCGAAACCATCCTCTGCTATTCAGTTTGCTTTAGCAATGAAGTGCAAAAAGAAATATTAAACCATAATTTCATGGGCATGTCTCAGTGCCCTCCGTGATTATTTTTTGACTGCTTCTGTCAGTTTGTACAGGTCATGCTGATTACAGAAGCGAAGCGGAAGCGTGATGTCTACTTTAACCACGTGTACGATCGGTCGAAACCACTCTCTGCTATCCAGTTAATTTTCAGCAAGTACCCCAGTGGCCTAATGGATAAGGCACTGGCCTTCTAAGCCAGGGATTGTGGGTTCGAGTCCCATCTGGGGTGGATGAATGCAAATTCCTGTGGAGGAAGAGAGATCAGCACGTAACACAGAGTTAGATGGATTGAAGCTTTCCGATTCAATTTATAGAAATGAAGATTTAACAGGGATGAAAAAGGAGAATTTCGTGGGCATGTCTCTGTGCGCTGAGAAATGCATTTTTTTTTACAACTGCTTCTATCAGTTCGTATAGGTAATGCTGATCACACATTTCCACAGTGACTTAAGACACTGACCGCCTAATCCATTTATTGTGAGTTCAAGTATTGTTTTGGGGTACCTGAAAGTGGAGGGATGAAGTGGAAGTGTGCAGGGCAGTTAACCAAGTGGTTTAGGAATCGAAACCATCCTCTGCTATCCAGTTTGCTTTTAGCAATGAAGTGCAAACAGAAGAGAAGAGCTGGGCACATAACACTGAGGTTGATGGATCGAAGCTATCCAATTCTACTTTTAGAAATGAAGTGTAAACAGGGATTTTTTTTTTAAATTGGAGAATTTCATGTGCATGTCTCTGTGCCCTCCGTGATTCTTTTTTTATTACTGCTTCTATCAATCCATATAGGTCATGCTGATCACAGAGAGACACAGTGGCTTAAGACACTGATCTCCTAATCCATGTATTGTGAATTCAAGTATTGTTTTGGGGTACCTGAAAGTGGAGTGATGAAGTGGAAGTGTGCCTGGCAGTTAACCCAGTGATTTATGGATCAAAACCATCCTCTGCTATTCAGTTTGCTTTAGCAATGAAGTGCAAACAGAAATATTAAACCATAATTTCATGGGCATGTCTCAGGCCCTCCGTGATTATTTTTTGACTGCTTCTGTCAGTTTGTACAGGTCATGCTGATTACAGAAGCGAAGCGGAAGCGTGATGTCTACTTTAACCACGTGTACGATCGGTCGAAACCACTCTCTGCTATCCAGTTCATTTTCAGCAAGTACCCCAGTGGCCTAATGGATAAGGCACTGGCCTTCTAAGCCAGGGATTGTGGGTTCGAGTCCCATCTGGGGTGGATGAATGCAAATTCCTGTGGAGGAAGAGAGATCAGCACGTAACACAGAGTTAGATGGATTGAAGCTTTCCGATTCAATTTATAGAAATGAAGATTTAACAGGGATAAGAAAGGAGAATTTCGTGGGCATGTCTATGTGCCCTGAGAAATGCAATTTTTTTTACAACTGCTTCTATCAGTTCGTATAGGTCATGCTGATCACACATTTCCACAGTGACTTAAGACACTGACCGCCTAATCCATTTATTGTGAGTTCAAGTATTGTTTTGGGGTACCTGAAAGTGGAGGGATGAAGTGGAAGTGTGCAGGGCAGTTAACCAAGTGGTTTAGGAATCGAAACCATCCTCTGCTATCCAGTTTGCTTTTAGCAATGAAGTGCAAACAGAAGAGAAGAGCTGGGCACATAACACAGAGGTTGATGGATCGAAGCTATCCAATTCTACTTTTAGAAATGAAGTGTAAACAGGGATTTTTTTTTTAAATTGGAGAATTTCATGTGCATGTCTCTGTGCCCTTCGTGATTCTTTTTTTATTACTGCTTCTATCAATCCATATAGGTCATGCTGATCACAGAGAGACACAGTGGCTTAAGACACTGATCTCCTAATCCATGTATTGTGAATTCAAGTATTGTTTTGGGGTACCTGAAAGTGGAGTGATGAAGTGGAAGTGTGCCTGGCAGTTAACCCAGTGATTTATGGATCGAAACCATCCTCTGCTATTCAGTTTGCTTTAGCAATGAAGTGCAAACAGAAATATTAAACCATAATTTCATGGGCATGTCTCAGTGCCCTCCGTGATTATTTTTTGACTGCTTCTGTCAGTTTGTACAGGTCATGCTGATTACAGAAGCGAAGCGGAAGCGTGATGTCTACTTTAACCACGTGTACGATCGGTCGAAACCACTCTCTGCTATCCAGTTAATTTTCAGCAAGTACCCCAGTGGCCTAATGGATAAGGCACTGGCCTTCTAAGCCAGGGATTGTGGGTTCGAGTCCCATCTGGGGTGGATGAATACAAATTCCTGTGGAGGAAGAGAGATCAGCACGTAACACAGAGTTAGATGGATTGAAGCTTTCCGATTCAATTTATAGAAATGAAGATTTAACAGGGATAAAAAAGGAGAATTTCGTGGGTATGTCTCTGTGCCCTGAGAAATGCAATGTTTTTTACAACTGCTTCTATCAGTTCGTATAGGTAATGCTGATCACACATTTCCACAGTGACTTAAGACACTGACCGCCTAATCCATTTATTGTGAGTTCAAGTATTGTTTTGGGGTACCTGAAAGTGGAGGGATGAAGTGGAAGTGTGCAGGGCAGTTAACCAAGTGGTTTAGGAATCGAAACCATCCTCTGCTATCCAGTTTGCTTTTAGCAATGAAGTGCAAACAGAAGAGAAGAGCTGGGCACATAACACTGAGGTTGATGGATCGAAGCTATCCAATTCTACTTTTAGAAATGAAGTGTAAACAGGGATTTTTTTTTTAAATTGGAGAATTTCATGTGCATGTCTCTGTGCCCTCCGTGATTATTTTTTTATTACTGCTTCTATCAATCCATATAGGTCATGCTGATCACAGAGAGACACAGTGGCTTAAGACCCTCCGTGATTATTTTTTGACTGCTTCTGTCAGTTTGTACAGGTCATGCTGATTACAGAAGCGAAGCGGAAGCGTGATGTCTACTTTAACCACGTGTACGATCGGTCGAAACCACTCTCTGCTATCCAGTTCATTTTCAGCAAGTACCCCAGTGGCCTAATGGATAAGGCCCTGGCCTTCTAAGCCAGGGATTGTGGGTTCGAGTCCCATCTGGGGTGGATGAATGCAAATTCCTGTGGAGGAAGAGAGATCAGCACGTAACAGAGTTAGATGGATTGAAGCTTTCCGATTCAATTTATAGAAATGAAGATTTAACAGGGATAAAAAAGGAGAATTTCGTGGGCATGTCTATGTGCCCTGAGAAATGCAATTTTTTTACAACTGCTTCTATCAGTTCGTATAGGTCATGCTGATCACACATTTCCACAGTGACTTAAGACACTGACCGCCTAATCCATTTATTGTGAGTTCAAGTATTGTTTTGGGGTACCTGAAAGTGGAGGGATGAAGTGGAAGTGTGCAGGGCAGTTAACCAAGTGGTTTAGGAATCGAAACCATCCTCTGCTATCCAGTTTGCTTTTAGCAATGAAGTGCAAACAGAAGAGAAGAGCTGGGCACATAACACAGAGGTTGATGGATCGAAGCTATCCAATTCTACTTTTAGAAATGAAGTGTAAACAGGGATTTTTTTTTTAAATTGGAGAATTTCATGTGCATGTCTCTGTGCCCTTCGTGATTCTTTTTTTATTACTGCTTCTATCAATCCATATAGGTCATGCTGATCACAGAGAGACACAGTGGCTTAAGACACTGATCTCCTAATCCATGTATTGTGAATTCAAGTATTGTTTTGGGGTACCTGAAAGTGGAGTGATGAAGTGGAAGTGTGCCTGGCAGTTAACCCAGTGATTTATGGATCGAAACCATCCTCTGCTATTCAGTTTGCTTTAGCAATGAAGTGCAAACAGAAATATTAATGGGCATGTCTCAGTGCCCTCCGTGATTATTTTTTGACTGCTTCTGTCAGTTTGTACAGGTCATGCTGATTACAGAAGCGAAGCGGAAGCGTGATGTCTACTTTAACCACGTGTACGATCGGTCGAAACCACTCTCTGCTATCCAGTTCATTTTCAGCAAGTACCCCAGTGGCCAAATGGATAAGGCACTGGCCTTCTAAGCCAGGGATTGTGGGTTCGAGTCCCATCTGGGGTGGATGAATGCAAATTCCTGTGGAGGAAGAGAGATCAGCACGTAACAGAGTTAGATGGATTGAAGCTTTCCGATTCAATTTATAGAAATGAAGATTTAACAGGGATAAAAAAGGAGAATTTCGTGGGCATGTCTATGTGCCCTGAGAAATGCAATTTTTTTTACAACTGCTTCTATCAGTTCGTATAGGTCATGCTGATCACACATTTCCACAGTGACTTAAGACACTGACCGCCTAATCCATTTATTGTGAGTTCAAGTATTGTTTTGGGGTACCTGAAAGTGGAGGGATGAAGTGGAAGTGTGCAGGGCAGTTAACCAAGTGGTTTAGGAATCGAAACCATCCTCTGCTATCCAGTTTGCTTTTAGCAATGAAGTGCAAACAGAAGAGAAGAGCTGGGCACATAACACAGAGGTTGATGGATCGAAGCTATCCAATTCTACTTTTAGAAATGAAGTGTAAACAGGGATTTTTTTTTTAAATTGGAGAATTTCATGTGCATGTCTCTGTGCCCTTCGTGATTCTTTTTTTATTACTGCTTCTATCAATCCATATAGGTCATGCTGATCACAGAGAGACACAGTGGCTTAAGACACTGATCTCCTAATCCATGTATTGTGAATTCAAGTATTGTTTTGGGGTACCTGAAAGTGGAGTGATGAAGTGGAAGTGTGCCTGGCAGTTAACCCAGTGATTTATGGATCGAAACCATCCTCTGCTATTCAGTTTGCTTTAGCAATGAAGTGCAAACAGAAATATTAATGGGCATGTCTCAGTGCCCTCCGTGATTATTTTTTGACTGCTTCTGTCAGTTTGTACAGGTCATGCTGATTACAGAAGCGAAGCGGAAGCGTGATGTCTACTTTAACCACGTGTACGATCGGTCGAAACCACTCTCTGCTATCCAGTTCATTTTCAGCAAGTACCCCAGTGGCCAAATGGATAAGGCACTGGCCTTCTAAGCCAGGGATTGTGGGTTCGAGTCCCATCTGGGGTGGATGAATGCAAATTCCTTTGGAGGAAGAGAGATCAGCACGTAACACAGAGTTTGATGGATTGAAGCTTTCCGATTCAATTTATAGAAATGAAGATTTAACAGGGATAAAAAAGGAGAATTTCGTGGGCATGTCTATGTGCCCTGAGAAATACAATTTTTTTTACAACTGCTTCTATCAGTTCGTATAGGTCATGCTGATTTAACAGGGATAAAAAAGGAGAATTTCGTGGGCATGTCTATGTGCCCTGAGAAATGCAATTTTTTTTACAACTGCTTCTATCAGTTCGTATAGGTCATGCTGATCACACATTTCCACAGTGACTTAAGACACTGACCGCCTAATCCATTTATTGTGAGTTCAAGTATTGTTTTGGGGTACCTGAAAGTGGAGGGATGAAGTGGAAGTGTGCAGGGCAGTTAACCAAGTGGTTTAGGAATCGAAACCATCCTCTGCTATCCAGTTTGCTTTTAGCAATGAAGTGCAAACAGAAGAGAAGAGCTGGGCACATAACACAGAGGTTGATGGATCGAAGCTATCCAATTCTACTTTTAGAAATGAAGTGTAAACAGGATTTTTTTTTTTAAATTGGAGAATTTCATGTGCATGTCTCTGTGCCCTCCGTGATTATTTTTTTTATTACTGCTTCTATCAATCCATATAGGTCATGCTGATCACAGAGAGACACAGTGGCTTAAGACACTGATCTCCTAATCCATGTATTGTGAATTCAAGTATTGTTTTGGGGTACCTGAAAGTGGAGTGATGAAGTGGAAGTGTGCCTGGCAGTTAACCCAGTGATTTATGGATCGAAACCATCCTCTGCTATTCAGTTTGCTTTAGCAATGAAGTGCAAACAGAAATATTAAACCATAATTTCATGGGCATGTCTCAGTGCCCTCCGTGATTATTTTTTGACTGCTTCTGTCAGTTTGTACAGGTCATGCTGATTACAGAAGCGAAGCGGAAGCGTGATGTCTACTTTAACCACGTGTACGATCGGTCGAAACCACTCTCTGCTATCCAGCTCATTTTCAGCAAGTACCCCAGTGGCCTAATGGATAAGGCACTGGCCTTCTAAGCCAGGGATTGTGGGTTCGAGTCCCATCTGGGGTGGATGAATGCAAATTCCTGTGGAGGAAGAGAGATCAGCACGTAACACAGAGTTTGATGGATTGAAGCTTTCCGATTCAATTTTTAGAAATGAAGATTTAACAGGGATAAAAAAGGAGAATTTCGTGGGCATGTCTCAGTGCCCTCCGTGATTTTTTGTTGACTGCTTCTGTCAGTTTGTACAGGTCATGCTGATTACAGAAGCGAAGCGGAAGCGTGATGTCTACTTTAACCACGCGTACGATCGGTCAAAACCACTCTCTGCTATCCAGCTCATTTTCAGCAAGTACCCCAGTGGCCTAATGGATAAGGCACTGGCCTTCTAAGCCAGGGATTGTGGGTTCGAGTCCCATCTGGGGGGGATGAATGCAAATTCCTGTGGAGGAAGAGAGATCAGCACGTAACACAGAGTTTGATGGATTGAAGCTTTCAGATTCAATTTTTAGAAATTAAGATTTAACAGGGATAAAAAAGGAGAATTTCGTGGGCATGTCTCTGTGCCCTGCGAAATGCAATTTTTTTTACAACTGCTTCTATCAGTTCGTATAGGTCATGCTGATCACACATTTCCACAGTGACTTAAGACACTGACCGCCTAATCCATTTATTGTGAGTTCAAGTATTGTTTTGGGGTACCTGAAAGTGGAGGGATGAAGTGGAAGTGTGCAGGGCAGTTAACCAAGTGGTTTAGGAATCGAAACCATCCTCTGCTATCCAGTTTGCTTTTAGCAATGAAGTGCAAACAGAAGAGAAGAGCTGGGCACATAACACAGAGGTTGATGGATCGAAGCTATCCAATTCTACTTTTAGAAATGAAGTGTAAACAGGGATTTTTTTTTTAAATTGGAGAATTTCATGTGCATGTCTCTGTGCCCTTCGTGATTCTTTTTTTATTACTGCTTCTATCAATCCATATAGGTCATGCTGATCACAGAGAGACACAGTGGCTTAAGACACTGATCTCCTAATCCATGTATTGTGAATTCAAGTATTGTTTTGGGGTACCTGAAAGTGGAGTGATGAAGTGGAAGTGTGCCTGGCAGTTAACCCAGTGATTTATGGATCGAAACCATCCTCTGCTATTCAGTTTGCTTTAGCAATGAAGTGCAAACAGAAATATTAATGGGCATGTCTCAGTGCCCTCCGTGATTATTTTTTGACTGCTTCTGTCAGTTTGTACAGGTCATGCTGATTACAGAAGCGAAGCGGAAGCGTGATGTCTACTTTAACCACGTGTACGATCGGTCGAAACCACTCTCTGCTATCCAGTTCATTTTCAGCAAGTACCCCAGTGGCCAAATGGATAAGGCACTGGCCTTCTAAGCCAGGGATTGTGGGTTCGAGTCCCATCTGGGGTGGATGAATGCAAATTCCTTTGGAGGAAGAGAGATCAGCACGTAACACAGAGTTTGATGGATTGAAGCTTTCCGATTCAATTTATAGAAATGAAGATTTAACAGGGATAAAAAAGGAGAATTTCGTGGGCATGTCTATGTGCCCTGAGAAATAAAATTTTTTTTACAACTGCTTCTATCAGTTCGTATAGGTCATGCTGATTTAACAGGGATAAAAAAGGAGAATTTCGTGGGCATGTCTATGTGCCCTGAGAAATGCAATTTTTTTTACAACTGCTTCTATCAGTTCGTATAGGTCATGCTGATCACACATTTCCACAGTGACTTAAGACACTGACCGCCTAATCCATTTATTGTGAGTTCAAGTATTGTTTTGGGGTACCTGAAAGTGGAGGGATGAAGTGGAAGTGTGCAGGGCAGTTAACCAAGTGGTTTAGGAATCGAAACCATCCTCTGCTATCCAGTTTGCTTTTAGCAATGAAGTGCAAACAGAAGAGAAGAGCTGGGCACATAACACAGAGGTTGATGGATCGAAGCTATCCAATTCTACTTTTAGAAATGAAGTGTAAACAGGATTTTTTTTTTTAAATTGGAGAATTTCATGTGCATGTCTCTGTGCCCTCCGTGATTATTTTTTTTATTACTGCTTCTATCAATCCATATAGGTCATGCTGATCACAGAGAGACACAGTGGCTTAAGACACTGATCTCCTAATCCATGTATTGTGAATTCAAGTATTGTTTTGGGGTACCTGAAAGTGGAGTGATGAAGTGGAAGTGTGCCTGGCAGTTAACCCAGTGATTTATGGATCGAAACCATCCTCTGCTATTCAGTTTGCTTTAGCAATGAAGTGCAAACAGAAATATTAATGGGCATGTCTCAGTGCCCTCCGTGATTATTTTTTGACTGCTTCTGTCAGTTTGTACAGGTCATGCTGATTACAGAAGCGAAGCGGAAGCGTGATGTCTACTTTAACCACGTGTACGATCGGTCGAAACCACTCTCTGCTATCCAGTTCATTTTCAGCAAGTACCCCAGTGGCCAAATGGATAAGGCACTGGCCTTCTAAGCCAGGGATTGTGGGTTCGAGTCCCATCTGGGGTGGATGAATGCAAATTCCTTTGGAGGAAGAGAGATCAGCACGTAACACAGAGTTTGATGGATTGAAGCTTTCCGATTCAATTTATAGAAATGAAGATTTAACAGGGATAAAAAAGGAGAATTTCGTGGGCATGTCTATGTGCCCTGAGAAATACAATTTTTTTTACAACTGCTTCTATCAGTTCGTATAGGTCATGCTGATTTAACAGGGATAAAAAAGGAGAATTTCGTGGGCATGTCTATGTGCCCTGAGAAATGCATTTTTTTTTACAACTGCTTCTATCAGTTCGTATAGGTCATGCTGATCACACATTTCCACAGTGACTTAAGACACTGACCGCCTAATCCATTTATTGTGAGTTCAAGTATTGTTTTGGGGTACCTGAAAGTGGAGGGATGAAGTGGAAGTGTGCAGGGCAGTTAACCAAGTGGTTTAGGAATCGAAACCATCCTCTGCTATCCAGTTTGCTTTTAGCAATGAAGTGCAAACAGAAGAGAAGAGCTGGGCACATAACACAGAGGTTGATGGATCGAAGCTATCCAATTCTACTTTTAGAAATGAAGTGTAAACAGGATTTTTTTTTTTAAATTGGAGAATTTCATGTGCATGTCTCTGTGCCCTCCGTGATTATTTTTTTTATTACTGCTTCTATCAATCCATATAGGTCATGCTGATCACAGAGAGACACAGTGGCTTAAGACACTGATCTCCTAATCCATGTATTGTGAATTCAAGTATTGTTTTGGGGTACCTGAAAGTGGAGTGATGAAGTGGAAGTGTGCCTGGCAGTTAACCCAGTGATTTATGGATCGAAACCATCCTCTGCTATTCAGTTTGCTTTAGCAATGAAGTGCAAACAGAAATATTAAACCATAATTTCATGGGCATGTCTCAGTGCCCTCCGTGATTATTTTTTGACTGCTTCTGTCAGTTTGTACAGGTCATGCTGATTACAGAAGCGAAGCGGAAGCGTGATGTCTACTTTAACCACGTGTACGATCGGTCGAAACCACTCTCTGCTATCCAGCTCATTTTCAGCAAGTACCCCAGTGGCCTAATGGATAAGGCACTGGCCTTCTAAGCCAGGGATTGTGGGTTCGAGTCCCATCTGGGGTGGATGAATGCAAATTCCTGTGGAGGAAGAGAGATCAGCACGTAACACAGAGTTTGATGGTTTGAAGCTTTCCGATTCAATTTTTAGAAATGAAGATTTAACAGGGATAAAAAAGGAGAATTTCGTGGGCATGTCTCAGTGCCCTCCGTAATTTTTTGTTGACTGCTTCTGTCAGTTTGTACAGGTCATGCTGATTACAGAAGCGAAGCGGAAGCGTGATGTCTACTTTAACCACGCGTACGATCGGTCAAAACCACTCTCTGCTATCCAGCTCATTTTCAGCAAGTACCCCAGTGGCCTAATGGATAAGGCACTGGCCTTCTAAGCCAGGGATTGTGGGTTCGAGTCCCATCTGGGGGGGATGAATGCAAATTCCTGTGGAGGAAGAGAGATCAGCACGTAACACAGAGTTTGATGGATTGAAGCTTTCAGATTCAATTTTTAGAAATTAAGATTTAACAGGGATAAAAAAGGAGAATTTCGTGGGCATGTCTCTGTGCCCTGCGAAATGCAATTTTTTTTTACAACTGCTTCTATCAGTTCGTATAGGTCATGCTGATCACACATTTCCACAGTGACTTAAGACACTGACCGCCTAATCCATTTATTGTGAGTTCAAGTATTGTTTTGGGATACCTGAAAGTGGAGGGATGAAGTGGAAGTGTGCAGGGCAGTTAACCAAGTGATTTAGGAATCGAAACCATCCTCTGCTATCCAGTTTGCTTTTAGCAATGAAGTGCAAACAGAAGAGAAGAGCTGGGCACATAAAACAGAGGTTGATGGATCGAAGCTATCCAATTCTACTTTTAGAAATGAAGTGTAAACAGGAATTTTTTTTTTTAAATTGGAGAATTTCATGTGCATGTCTCTGTGCCCTCCGTGATTCTTTTTTTATTACTGCTTCTATCAATCCATATAGGTCATGCTGATCACAGAGAGACACAGTGGCTTAAGACACTGATCTCCTAATCCATGTATTGTGAATTCAAGTATTGTTTTGGGGTACCTGAAAGTGGAGTGATGAAGTGGAAGTGTGCCTGGCAGTTAACCCAGTGATTTATGGATCGAAACCATCCTCTGCTATTCAGTTTGCTTTAGCAATGAAGTGCAAACAGAAATATTAAACCATAATTTCATGGGCATGTCTCAGTGCCCTCCGTGATTATTTTTTGACTGCTTCTGTCAGTTTGTACAGGTCATGCTGATTACAGAAGCGAAGCGGAAGCGTGATGTCTACTTTAACCACGTGTACGATCGGTCAAAACCACTCTCTGCTATCCAGCTCATTTTCAGCAAGTACCCCAGTGGCCTAATGGATAAGGCAGTGGCCTAATGGATAAGGCACTGGCCTTCTAAGCCAGGGATTGTGGGTTTGAGTCCCATCTGGGGTGGATGAATGCAAATTCCTGTGGAGGAAGAGAGATCAGCACGTAACACAGAGTTTGATGGATTGAAGCTTTCCGATTCAATTTTTAGAAATGAAGATTTAACAGGGATAAAAAAGGAGAATTTCGTGGGCATGTCTCTGTGCCCTGCGAAATGCAATTTTTTTTACAACTGCTTCTATCAGTTCGTATAGGTCATGCTGATCACACATTTCCACAGTGACTTAAGACACTGACCGCCTAATCCATTTATTGTGAGTTCAAGTATTGTTTTTGGATACCTGAAAGTGGAAGGATGAAGTGGAAGTGTGCAGGGCAGTTAACCAAGTGATTTAGGAATCGAAACCATCCTCTGCTATCCAGTTTGCTTTTAGCAATGAAGTGCAAACAGAAGAGAAGAGCTGGGCACATAAAACAGAGGTTGATGGATCGAAGCTATCCAATTCTACTTTTAGAAATGAAGTGTAAACAGGATTTTTTTTTTTAAATTGGAGAATTTCATGTGCATGTCTCTGTGCCCTCCGTGATTATTTTTTTTATTACTGCTTCTATCAATCCATATAGGTCATGCTGATCACAGAGAGACACAGTGGCTTAAGACACTGATCTCCTAATCCATGTATTGTGAATTCAAGTATTGTTTTGGGGTACCTGAAAGTGGAGTGATGAAGTGGAAGTGTGCCTGGCAGTTAACCCAGTGATTTATGGATCGAAACCATCCTCTGCTATTCAGTTTGCTTTAGCAATGAAGTGCAAACAGAAATATTAAACCATAATTTCATGGGCATGTCTCAGTGCCCTCCGTGATTATTTTTTGACTGCTTCTGTCAGTTTGTACAGGTCATGCTGATTACAGAAGCGAAGCGGAAGCGTGATGTCTACTTTAACCACGTGTACGATCGGTCGAAACCACTCTCTGCTATCCAGCTCATTTTCAGCAAGTACCCCAGTGGCCTAATGGATAAGGCACTGGCCTTCTAAGCCAGGGATTGTGGGTTCGAGTCCCATCTGGGGTGGATGAATGCAAATTCCTGTGGAGGAAGAGAGATCAGCACGTAACACAGAGTTTGATGGATTGAAGCTTTCCGATTCAATTTTTAGAAATGAAGATTTAACAGGGATAAAAAAGGAGAATTTCGTGGACATGTCTCTGTGCCCTGCGAAATGCAATTTTTTTACAACTGCTTCTATCAGTTCGTATAGGTCATGCTGATCACACATTTCCACAGTGACTTAAGACACTGACCGCCTAATCCATTTATTGTGAGTTCAAGTATTGTTTTTGGATACCTGAAAGTGGAAGGATGAAGTGGAAGTGTGCAGGGCAGTTAACCAAGTGATTTAGGAATCGAAACCATCCTCTGCTATCCAGTTTGCTTTTAGCAATGAAGTGCAAACAGAAGAGAAGAGCTGGGCACATAAAACAGAGGTTGATGGATCGAAGCTATCCAATTCTACTTTTAGAAATGAAGTGTAAACAGGATTTTTTTTTTTAAATTGGAGAATTTCATGTGCATGTCTCTGTGCCCTCCGTGATTATTTTTTTTATTACTGCTTCTATCAATCCATATAGGTCATGCTGATCACAGAGAGACACAGTGGCTTAAGACACTGATCTCCTAATCCATGTATTGTGAATTCAAGTATTGTTTTGGGGTACCTGAAAGTGGAGTGATGAAGTGGAAGTGTGCCTGGCAGTTAACCCAGTGATTTATGGATCGAAACCATCCTCTGCTATTCAGTTTGCTTTAGCAATGAAGTGCAAACAGAAATATTAAACCATAATTTCATGGGCATGTCTCAGTGCCCTCCGTGATTATTTTTTGACTGCTTCTGTCAGTTTGTACAGGTCATGCTGATTACAGAAGCGAAGCGGAAGCGTGATGTCTACTTTAACCACGTGTACGATCGGTCGAAACCACTCTCTGCTATCCAGCTCATTTTCAGCAAGTACCCCAGTGGCCTAATGGATAAGGCACTGGCCTTCTAAGCCAGGGATTGTGGGTTCGAGTCCCATCTGGGGTGGATGAATGCAAATTCCTGTGGAGGAAGAGAGATCAGCACGTAACACAGAGTTTGATGGATTGAAGCTTTCCGATTCAATTTTTAGAAATGAAGATTTAACAGGGATAAAAAAGGAGAATTTCGTGGGCATGTCTCAGTGCCCTCCGTGATTTTTTGTTGACTGCTTCTGTCAGTTTGTACAGGTCATGCTGATTACAGAAGCGAAGCGGAAGCGTGATGTCTACTTTAACCACGCGTACGATCGGTCAAAACCACTCTCTGCTATCCAGCTCATTTTCAGCAAGTACCCCAGTGGCCTAATGGATAAGGCACTGGCCTTCTAAGCCAAGGATTGTGGGTTTGAGTCCCATCTGGGGTGGCTGAATGCAAATTCCTGTGGCGGAAGAGAGATCAGCACGTAACACAGAGTTTGATGGATTGAAGCTTTCTGATTCAATTTTTAGAAATTAAGATTTAACAGGGATAAAAAAGGAGAATTTCGTGGGCATGTCTCTGTGCCCTGCGAAATGCATTTTTTTTTTACAACTGCTTCTATCAGTTCGTATAGGTCATGCTGATCACACATTTCCACAGTGACTTAAGACACTGACCGCCTAATCTATTTATTGTGAGTTCAAGTATTGTTTTGGGATACCTGAAAGTGGAGGGATGAAGTGGAAGTGTGCAGGGCAGTTAACCAAGTGATTTAGGAATCGAAACCATCCTCTGCTATCCAGTTTGCTTTTAGCAATGAAGTGCAAACAGAAGAGAAGAGCTGGGCACATAAAACAGAGGTTGATGGATCGAAGCTATCCAATTCTACTTTTAGAAATGAAGTGTAAACAGGAATTTTTTTTTTTAAATTGGAGAATTTCATGTGCATGTCTCTGTGCCCTCCGTGATTCTTTTTTTATTACTGCTTCTATCAATCCATATAGGTCATGCTGATCACAGAGAGACACAGTGGCTTAAGACACTGATCTCCTAATCCATGTATTGTGAATTCAAGTATTGTTTTGGGGTACCTGAAAGTGGAGTGATGAAGTGGAAGTGTGCCTGGCAGTTAACCCAGTGATTTATGGATCGAAACCATCCTCTGCTATTCAGTTTGCTTTAGCAATGAAGTGCAAACAGAAATATTAAACCATAATTTCATGGGCATGTCTCAGTGCCCTCCGTGATTATTTTTTGACTGCTTCTGTCAGTTTGTACAGGTCATGCTGATTACAGAAGCGAAGCGGAAGCGTGATGTCTACTTTAACCACGTGTACGATCGGTCAAAACCACTCTCTGCTATCCAGCTCATTTTCAGCAAGTACCCCAGTGGCCTAATGGATAAGGCACTGGCCTTCTAAGCCAGGGATTGTGGGTTCGAGTCCCATCTGGGGTGGATGAATGCAAATTCCTGTGGAGGAAGAGAGATCAGCACGTAACACAGAGTTTAATGGATTGAAGCTTTCTGATTCAATTTTTAGAAATGAAGATTTAACAGGGATAAAAAAGGAGAATTTCGTGGGCATGTCTCTGTGCCCTGCGAAATGCAATTTTTTTACAACTGCATCTATCAGTTCGTATAGGTCATGCTGATCACACATTTCCACAGTGACTTAAGACACTGACCGCCTAATCCATTTATTGTGAGTTCAAGTATTGTTTTGGGATACCTGAAAGTGGAAGGATGAAGTGGAAGTGTGCAGGGCAGTTAACCAAGTGATTTAGGAATCGAAACCATCCTCTGCTATCCAGTTTGCTTTTAGCAATGAAGTGCAAACAGAAGAGAAGAGCTGGGCACATAAAACAGAGGTTGATGGATCGAAGCTATCCAATTCTACTTTTAGAAATGAAGTGTAAACAGGATTTTTTTTTTTAAATTGGAGAATTTCATGTGCATGTCTCTGTGCCCTCCGTGATAATTTTTTTTATTACTGCTTCTATCAATCCATATAGGTCATGCTGATCACAGAGAGACACAGTGGCTTAAGACACTGATCTCCTAATCCATGTATTGTGAATTCAAGTATTGTTTTGGGGTACCTGAAAGTGGAGTGATGAAGTGGAAGTGTGCCTGGCAGTTAACCCAGTGATTTATGGATCGAAACCATCCTCTGCTATTCAGTTTGCTTTAGCAATGAAGTGCAAACAGAAATATTAAACCATAATTTCATGGGCATGTCTCAGTGCCCTCCGTGATTATTTTTTGACTGCTTCTGTCAGTTTGTACAGGTCATGCTGATTACAGAAGCGAAGCGGAAGCGTGATGTCTACTTTAACCACGTGTACGATCGGTCGAAACCACTCTCTGCTATCCAGCTCATTTTCAGCAAGTACCCCAGTGGCCTAATGGATAAGGCACTGGCCTTCTAAGCCAGGGATTGTGGGTTCGAGTCCCATCTGGGGTGGATGAATGCAAATTCCTGTGGAGGAAGAGAGATCAGCACGTAACACAGAGTTTGATGGATTGAAGCTTTCCGATTCAATTTTTAGAAATGAAGATTTAACAGGGATAAAAAAGGAGAATTTCGTGGGCATGTCTCAGTGCCCTCCGTGATTTTTTGTTGACTGCTTCTGTCAGTTTGTACAGGTCATGCTGATTACAGAAGCGAAGCGGAAGCGTGATGTCTACTTTAACCACGCGTACGATCGGTCAAAACCACTCTCTGCTATCCAGCTCATTTTCAGCAAGTACCCCAGTGGCCTAATGGATAAGGCACTGGCCTTCTAAGCCAAGGATTGTGGGTTTGAGTCCCATCTGGGGTGGCTGAATGCAAATTCCTGTGGCGGAAGAGAGATCAGCACGTAACACAGAGTTTGATGGATTGAAGCTTTCTGATTCAATTTTTAGAAATTAAGATTTAACAGGGATAAAAAAGGAGAATTTCGTGGGCATGTCTCTGTGCCCTGCGAAATGCAATTTTTTTTTACAACTGCTTCTATCAGTTCGTATAGGTCATGCTGATCACACATTTCCACAGTGACTTAAGACACTGACCGCCTAATCCATTTATTGTGAGTTCAAGTATTGTTTTGGGATACCTGAAAGTGGAGGGATGAAGTGGAAGTGTGCAGGGCAGTTAACCAAGTGATTTAGGAATCGAAACCATCCTCTGCTATCCAGTTTGCTTTTAGCAATGAAGTGCAAACAGAAGAGAAGAGCTGGGCACATAAAACAGAGGTTGATGGATCGAAGCTATCCAATTCTACTTTTAGAAATGAAGTGTAAACAGGAATTTTTTTTTTTAAATTGGAGAATTTCATGTGCATGTCTCTGTGCCCTCCGTGATTCTTTTTTTATTACTGCTTCTATCAATCCATATAGGTCATGCTGATCACAGAGAGACACAGTGGCTTAAGACACTGATCTCCTAATTCATGTATCCATGACATGTGCTTGACAAAAAATATCTTTCCCTGAGAGAAGAAATCTTCACTTGTTGACATTTGATAGGAATGTTGGTAGAGCAGCAGAGAGTTTTCGAGATTGCAACAGTCCTTAGGTCGCTGACTCAGAAGAGTATAACTTTTTCTGCAGTTGTGCCAAGTTTTTGAGTTATGCCTAGTGTTTCCCCAAAAGCAAGTCATTCCCTGAGCGGGAATCAAACCCAGGCAGCGGTGGTAAAATAAATGAATCCTAACCACTAGACCAACAGGGAGAGAGAAAAAGACATTTCGCAAGCTAGGGGGCTAAACAGCGATTTTATTCCTCTGCTCACTTTTTCTCTAATCCCAAATGCAACTACTTGCAATCTAAGGGGATGTAGCTCAGAGGAATAGAGCATTAGTTGAACGTACGAAGACCTGGGGGCAATCGTCAGCAGCTCCAAGAAACCACCAAACTCAGCAGATTAATTTCTTAAATGAACATATGCTTCTGCCAAACCTCTGACCATCTAGGTGATGGCGTTTGACTATATTTTTTATCCTTCGATAGCTCAGTTGGTAGAGCGGAGGACTGTAGGTGAAATTGCTGTAATCCTTAGGTCGCTGGTTCAAATCCGGCTCGAAGGATTGTACTTTTTCTTGTGGCTTACGCCAACTTTTTGACAGCAGTGTACCATGACATGTGCTTGACAAAAAATATCTTTCCCTGAGAGAAGAAATCTTCACTTGTTGACATTTGATAGGAATGTTGGTAGAGCAGCAGAGAGTTTTCGAGATTGCAACAGTCCTTAGGTCGCTGACTCAGAAGAGTATAACTTTTTCTGCAGTTGTGCCAAGTTTTTGAGTTATGCCTAGTGTTTCCCCAAAAGCAAGTCATTCCCTGAGCGGGAATCAAACCCAGGCAGCGGTGGTAAAATAAATGAATCCTAACCACTAGACCAACAGGGAGAGAGAAAAAGACATTTCGCAAGCTAGGGGGCTAAACAGCGATTTTATTCCTCTGCTCACTTTTTCTCTAATCCCAAATGCAACTACTTGCAATCTAAGGGGATGTAGCTCAGAGGAATAGAGCATTAGTTGAACGTACGAAGACCTGGGGGCAATCGTCAGCAGCTCCAAGAAACCACCAAACTCAGCAGATTAATTTCTTAAAGGGAACATATGCTTCTGCCAAACCTCTGACCATCTAGGTGATGGCGTTTGACTATATTTTTTATCCTTCGATAGCTCAGTTGGTAGAGCGGAGGACTGTAGGTGAAATTGCTGTAATCCTTAGGTCGCTGGTTCAAATCCGTCTCGAAGGATTGTACTTTTTCTTGTGGCTTACGCCAACTTTTTGACAGCAGTGTACCATGACATGTGCTTGACAAAAAATATCTTTCCCTGAGAGAAGAAATCTTCACTTGTTGACCTTTGATAGGAATGTTGGTAGAGCAGCAGAGAGTTTTCGAGATTGCAACAGTCCTTAGGTCGCTGACTCAGAAGAGTATAACTTTTTCTGCAGTTGTGCCAAGTTTTTGAGTTATGCCTAGTGTTTCCCCAAAAGCAAGTCATTCCCTGAGCGGGAATCAAACCCAGGCAGCGGTGGTAAAATAAATGAATCCTAACCACTAGACCAACAGGGAGAGAGAAAAAGACATTTCGCAAGCTAGGGGGCTAAACAGCGATTTTATTCCTCTGCTCACTTTTTCTCTAATCCCAAATGCAACTACTTGCAATCTAAGGGGATGTAGCTCAGAGGAATAGAGCATTAGTTGAACGTACGAAGACCTCGGGGCAATCGTCAGCAACTCCAAGAAACCACCAAACTCAGCAGATTAATTTCTTAAAGGGAACATATGCTTCTGCCAAACCTCTGACCATCTAGGTGATGGCGTTTGACTATATTTTTTATCCTTCGATAGCTCAGTTGGTAGAGTGGAGGAGTGTAGGTGAAATTGCTGTAATCCTTAGGTCGCTGGTTCAAATCCGGCTCGAAGGATTGTACTTTTTCTTGTGGCTTACGCCAACTTTTTGACAGCAGTGTACCATGACATGTGCTTGACAAAAAATATCTTTCCCTGAGAGAAGAAATCTTCACTTGTTGACATTTGATAGGAATGTTGGTAGAGCAGCAGAGAGTTTTCGAGATTGCAACAGTCCTTAGGTCGCTGACTCAGAAGAGTATAACTTTTTCTGCAGTTGTGCCAAGTTTTTGAGTTATGCCTAGTGTTTCCCCAAAAGCAAGTCATTCCCTGAGCGGGAATCAAACCCAGGCAGCGGTGGTAAAATAAATGAATCCTAACCACTAGACCAACAGGGAGAGAGAAAAAGACATTTCGCAAGCTAGGGGGCTAAACAGCGATTTTATTCCTCTGCTCACTTTTTCTCTAATCCCAAATGCAACTACTTGCAATCTAAGGGGTTGTAGCTCAGAGGAATAGAGCATTAGTTGAACGTACGAAGACCTGGGGGCAATCGTCAGCAGCTCCAAGAAACCACCAAACTCAGCAGATTAATTTCTTAAATGAACATATGCTTCTGCCAAACCTCTGACCATCTAGGTGATGGCGTTTGACTATATTTTTTATCCTTCGATAGCTCAGTTGGTAGAGCGGAGGACTGTAGGTGAAATTGCTGTAATCCTTAGGTCGCTGGTTCAAATCCAGCTCGAAGGATTGTACTTTTTCTTGTGGCTTACGCCAACTTTTTGACAGCAGTGTACCATGACATGTGCTTGACAAAAAATATCTTTCCCTGAGAGAAGAAATCTTCACTTGTTGACATTTGATAGGAATGTTGGTAGAGCAGCAGAGAGTTTTCGAGATTGCAACAGTCCTTAGGTCGCTGACTCAGAAGAGTATAACTTTTTCTGCAGTTGTGCCAAGTTTTTGAGTTATGCCTAGTGTTTCCCCAAAAGCAAGTCATTCCCTGAGCGGGAATCAAACCCAGGCAGCGGTGGTAAAATAAATGAATCCTAACCACTAGACCAACAGGGAGAAAGAAAAAGACATTTCTCAAGCTAGGGGGCTAAACAGCGATTTTATTCCTCTGCTCACTTTTTCTCTAATCCCAAATGCAACTACTTGCAATCTAAGGGGATGTAGCTCAGAGGAATAGAGCATTAGTTGAACGTACGAAGACCTCGGGGCAATCGTCAGCAACTCCAAGAAACCACCAAACTCAGCAGATTAATTTCTTAAAGGGAACATATGCTTCTGCCAAACCTCTGACCATCTAGGTGATGGCGTTTGACTATATTTTTTATCCTTCGATAGCTCAGTTGGTAGAGTGGAGGAGTGTAGGTGAAATTGCTGTAATCCTTAGGTCGCTGGTTCAAATCCGGCTCGAAGGATTGTACTTTTTCTTGTGGCTTACGCCAACTTTTTGACAGCAGTGTACCATGACATGTGCTTGACAAAAAATATCTTTCCCTGAGAGAAGAAATCTTCACTTGTTGACATTTGATAGGAATGTTGGTAGAGCAGCAGAGAGTTTTCGAGATTGCAACAGTCCTTAGGTCGCTGACTCAGAAGAGTATAACTTTTTCTGCAGTTGTGCCAAGTTTTTGAGTTATGCCTAGTGTTTCCCCAAAAGCAAGTCATTCCCTGAGCGGGAATCAAACCCAGGCAGCGGTGGTAAAATAAATGAATCCTAACCACTAGACCAACAGGGAGAGAGAAAAAGACATTTCGCAAGCTAGGGGGCTAAACAGCGATTTTATTCCTCTGCTCACTTTTTCTCTAATCCCAAATGCAACTACTTGCAATCTAAGGGGATGTAGCTCAGAGGAATAGAGCATTAGTTGAACGTACGAAGACCTGGGGGCAATCGTCAGCAGCTCCAAGAAACCACCAAACTCAGCAGATTAATTTCTTAAATGAACATATGCTTCTGCCAAACCTCTGACCATCTAGGTGATGGCGTTTGACTATATTTTTTATCCTTCGATAGCTCAGTTGGTAGAGCGGAGGACTGTAGGTGAAATTGCTGTAATCCTTAGGTCGCTGGTTCAAATCCGGCTCGAAGGATTGTACCTTTTCTTGTGGCTTACGCCAACTTTTTGACAGCAGTGTACCATGACATGTGCTTGACAAAAAATATCTTTCCCTGAGAGAAGAAATCTTCACTTGTTGACATTTGATAGGAATGTTGGTAGAGCAGCAGAGAGTTTTCGAGATTGCAACAGTCCTTAGGTCGCTGACTCAGAAGAGTATAACTTTTTCTGCAGTTGTGCCAAGTTTTTGAGTTATGCCTAGTGTTTCCCCAAAAGCAAGTCATTCCCTGAGCGGGAATCAAACCCAGGCAGCGGTGGTAAAATAAATGAATCCTAACCACTAGACCAACAGGGAGAGAGAAAAAGACATTTCGCAAGCTAGGGGGCTAAACAGCGATTTTATTCCTCTGCTCACTTTTTCTCTAATCCCAAATGCAACTACTTGCAATCTAAGGGGATGTAGCTCAGAGGAATAGAGCATTAGTTGAACGTACGAAGACCTGGGGGCAATCGTCAGCAGCTCCAAGAAACCACCAAACTCAGCAGATTAATTTCTTAAAGGGAACATATGCTTCTGCCAAACCTCTGACCATCTAGGTGATGGCGTTTGACTATATTTTTTATCCTTCGATAGCTCAGTTGGTAGAGCGGAGGACTGTAGGTGAAATTGCTGTAATCCTTAGGTTGCTGGTTCAAATCCGGCTCGAAGGATTGTACTTTTTCTTGTGGCTTACGCCAACTTTTTGACAGCAGTGTACCATGACATGTGCTTGACAAAAAATATCTTTCCCTGAGAGAAGAAATCTTCACTTGTTGACCTTTGATAGGAATGTGGGTAGAGCAGCAGAGAGTTCTCGAGATTGCAACAGTCCTTAGGTCGCTGACTCAGAAGAGTATAACTTTTTCTGCAGTTGTGCAAAGTTTTTGACTTATGCCTAGTGTTTCCCCAAAAGCAAGTCATTCCCTGAGCGGGAATCAAACCCAGGCAGCGGTGGTAAAAGAACCGAATCCTAACCACTTGACCAACAGGGAGAGAGAAAAAATGCATTTTGCAGTGAGGGGGCTAAACAGCGATTTTATTCCTCTGCTAACTTTTTCTCTAATCCCAAACGCAACTACTTGCAATCTAAGGGGATGTAGCTAAGAGGAATAGAGCATTAGTTGAACGTACGAAGACCTGGGGGCAATCGTCAGCAGCTCCAAGAAACCGCCAAACTCAGCAGATTCATTTCTTAAAGGGAACATATGCTTCTGCCAAACCTCTGACCATCTAGGTGATGGCGTTTGACTATATTTTTTATCCTTCGATAGCTCAGTTGGTAGAGTGGAGGACTGTAGGGGAAGTTGCTGTAATCCTTAGGTCGCTGGTTCAAATCCGGCTCGAAGGATTGTACTTTTTCTTGTGGCTTACGCCAACTTTTTGACAGCAGTGTACCATGACATGTGCTTGACAAAAAAATATCTTTCCCTGAGAGAAGAAATGTTCACTTGTTGACCTTTGATAGGAATGTTGGTATAGCAGCAGAGAGTTCTCGAGATTGCAACAGTCCTTAGGTCGCTGACTCAGAAGAGTATAACTTTTTCTGCAGTTGTGCCAAGTTTTTGACTTATGCCTAGTGTTTCCCCAAAAGCAAGTCATTCCCTGAGCGGGAATCAAACCCAGGCCTCGGTGGTAAAAGAACCGAATCCTAACCACTTGACCAACAGGGAGAGAAAAAAATGCATTTTGCAGTGAGGGGGCTAAACAGCGATTTTATTCCTCTGCTAACTTTTTCTCTAATCCCAAACGCAACTACTTGCAATCTAAGGGGATGTAGCTAAGAGGAATAGAGCATTAGTTGAACGTACGAAGACCTGGGGGCAATCGTCAGCAGCTCCAAGAAACCGCCAAACTCAGCAGATTCATTTCTTAAAGGGAACATATGCTTCTGCCAAACCTCTGACCATCTAGGTGATGGTCTCTGCTCACTTTTTGTCTATTCCCAAATGCAACTACTTGCAATCTAAGGGGATGTAGCTCAGAGGAATAGAGCATTAGTTGAACGTACGAAGACCTGGGGGCAATCCTCAGCAGCTCCAAGAAACCACCAAACTCAGCAGATTAATTTCTTAAAGGGAACATATGCTTCTGCCAAACCTCTGGCCATCTAGGTGATGGCGTTTGACTACATTTTTTATCCTTCGATAGCTCAGTTGGTAGAGCAGAGGACTGTAGGGGAAATTGCTGTAATCCTTAGGTCGCTGGTTCAAATCCGGCTCGAAGGATTGTACTTTTTCTTGTGGCTTGTGCCAACTTTTTGACAGCAGTGTACCATGACATGTGCTTGACAAAAAAATATCTTTCCCTGAGAGAAGAAATCTTCACTTGTTGACCTTTGATAGTAATGTTGGTATAGCAGCAGAGAGTTCTCGAGATTGCAACAGTCCTTAGGTCGCTGACTCAGAAGAGTATAACTTTTTCTGCAGTTGTGCCAAGTTTTTGAGTTATGCCTAGTGTTTCCCCAAAAGCAAGTCATTCCCTGAGCGGGAATCAAACCCAGGCAGCGGTGGTAAAATAAATGAATCCTAACCACTAGACCAACAGGGAGAGAGAAAAAGACATTTCACAAGCTAGGGGGCTAAACAGCGATTTTATTCCTCTGCTCACTTTTTCTCTAATCCCAAATGCAACTACTTGCAATCTAAGGGGATGTAGCTCAGAGGAATAGAGCATTAGTTGAACGTACGAAGACCTGGGGGCAATCGTCAGCAGCTCCAAGAAACCACCAAACTCAGCAGATTAATTTCTTAAAGGGAACATATGCTTCTGCCAAACCTCTGACCATCTAGGTGATGGCGTTTGACTATATTTTTTATCCTTTGATAGCTCAGTTGGTAGAGCGGAGGACTGTAGGTGAAATTGCTGTAATCCTTAGGTCGCTGGTTCAAATCCGGCTCGAAGGATTGTACTTTTTCTTGTGGCTTACGCCAACTTTTTGACAGCAGTGTACCATGACATGTGCTTGACAAAAAATATCTTTCCCTGAGAGAAGAAATCTTCACTTGTTGACCTTTGATAGGAATGTTGGTAGAGCAGCAGAGAGTTCTCGAGATTGCAACAGTCCTTAGGTCGCTGACTCAGAAGAGTATAACTTTTTCTGCAGTTGTGCAAAGTTTTTGACTTATGCCTAGTGTTTCCCCAAAAGCAAGTCATTCCCTGAGCGGGAATCAAACCCAGGCAGCGGTGGTAAAAGAACCGAATCCTAACCACTTGACCAACAGGGAGAGAAAAAAATGCATTTTGCAGTGAGGGGGCTAAACAGCGATTTTATTCCTCTGCTAACTTTTTCTCTAATCCCAAACGCAACTACTTGCAATCTAAGGGGATGTAGCTAAGAGGAATAGAGCATTAGTTGAACGTACGAAGACCTGGGGGCAATCGTCAGCAGCTCCAAGAAACCGCCAAACTCAGCAGATTCATTTCTTAAAGGGAACATATGCTTCTGCCAAACCTCTGACCATCTAGGTGATGGCGTTTGACTATATTTTTTATCCTTCGATAGCTCAGTTGGTAGAGCGGAGGACTGTAGGGGAAGTTGCTGTAATCCTTAGGTCGCTGGTTCAAATCCGGCTCGAAGGATTGTACTTTTTCTTGTGGCTTACGCCAACTTTTTGACAGCAGTGTACCATGACATGTGCTTGACAAAAAAATATCTTTCCCTGAGAGAAGAAATGTTCACTTGTTGACCTTTGATAGGAATGTTGGTATAGCAGCAGAGAGTTCTCGAGATTGCAACAGTCCTTAGGTCGCTGACTCAGAAGAGTATAACTTTTTCTGCAGTTGTGCCAAGTTTTTGACTTATGCCTAGTGTTTCCACAAAAGCAAGTCATTCCCTGAGCGGGAATCAAACCCAGGCCTCGGTGGTAAAAGAAATGAATCCTAACCACTAGACCAACAGGGAGAGAGAAAAAGACATTTCGCAAGCTAGGGGGCTAAACAGCGATTTTATTCCTCTGCTCACTTTTTGTCTATTCCCAAATGCAACTACTTGCAATCTAAGGGGATGTAGCTCAGAGGAATAGAGCATTAGTTGAACGTACGAAGACCTGGGGGCAATCCTCAGCAGCTCCAAGAATGCCCTCCGTGCCCTCCGTGATTATTTTTTGACTGCTTCTGTCAGTTTGTACAGGTCATGCTGATTACAGAAGCGAAGCGGAAGCGTGATGTCTACTTTAACCACGTGTACGATCGGTCAAAACCACTCTCTGCTATCCAGCTCATTTTCAGCAAGTACCCCAGTGGCCTAATGGATAAGGCACTGGCCTTCTAAGCCAGGGATTGTGGGTTCGAGTCCCATCTGGGGTGGATGAATGCAAATTCCTGTGGAGGAAGAGAGATCAGCACGTAACACAGAGTTTGATGGTTTGAAGCATTCTGATTAAATTTTTAGAAATGAAGATTTAACAGGGATAAAAAAGGAGAATTTCGTGGGCATGTCTCTGTGCCCTGCGAAATGCAATTTTTTTACAACTGCTTCTATCAGTTCGTATAGGTCATGCTGATCACACATTTCCACAGTGACTTAAGACACTGACCGCCTAATCCATTTATTGTGAGTTCAAGTATTGTTTTGGGATACCTGAAAGTGGAAGGATGAAGTGGAAGTGTGCAGGGCAGTTAACCAAGTGATTTAGGAATCGAAACCATCCTCTGCTATCCAGTTTGCTTTTAGCAATGAAGTGCAAACAGAAGAGAAGAGCTGGGCACATAAAACAGAGGTTGATGGATCGAAGCTATCCAATTCTACTTTTAGAAATGAAGTGTAAACAGGAATTTTTTTTTTTAAATTGGAGAATTTCATGTGCATGTCTCTGTGCCCTCCGTGATTCTTTTTTTATTACTGCTTCTATCAATCCATATAGGTCATGCTGATCACAGAGAGACACAGTGGCTTAAGACACTGATCTCCTAATCCATGTATTGTGAATTCAAGTATTGTTTTGGGGTACCTGAAAGTGGAGTGATGAAGTGGAAGTGTGCCTGGCAGTTAACCCAGTGATTTATGGATCGAAACCATCCTCTGCTATTCAGTTTGCTTTAGCAATGAAGTGCAAACAGAAATATTAAACCATAATTTCATGGGCATGTCTCAGTGCCCTCCGTGATTATTTTTTGACTGCTTCTGTCAGTTTGTACAGGTCATGCTGATTACAGAAGCGAAGCGGAAGCGTGATGTCTACTTTAACCACGTGTACGATCGGTCAAAACCACTCTCTGCTATCCAGCTCATTTTCAGCAAGTACCCCAGTGGCCTAATGGATAAGGCACTGGCCTTCTAAGCCAGGGATTGTGGGTTCGAGTCCCATCTGGGGTGGATGAATGCAAATTCCTGTGGAGGAAGAGAGATCAGCACGTAACACAGAGTTTGATGGTTTGAAGCATTCTGATTAAATTTTTAGAAATGAAGATTTAACAGGGATAAAAAAGGAGAATTTCGTGGGCATGTCTCTGTGCCCTGCGAAATGTAATTTTTTTACAACTGCTTCTATCAGTTCGTATAGGTCATGCTGATCACACATTTCCACAGTGACTTAAGACACTGACCGCCTAATCCATTTATTGTGAGTTCAAGTATTGTTTTGGGATACCTGAAAGTGGAAGGATGAAGTGGAAGTGTGCAGGGCAGTTAACCAAGTGATTTAGGAATCGAAACCATCCTCTGCTATCCAGTTTGCTTTTAGCAATGAAGTGCAAACAGAAGAGAAGAGCTGGGCACATAAAACAGAGGTTGATGGATCGAAGCTATCCAATTCTACTTTTAGAAATGAAGTGTAAACAGGAATTTTTTTTTTTAAATTGGAGAATTTCATGTGCATGTCTCTGTGCCCTCCGTGATTCTTTTTTTATTACTGCTTCTATCAATCCATATAGGTCATGCTGATCACAGAGAGACACAGTGGCTTAAGACACTGATCTCCTAATCCATGTATTGTGAATTCAAGTATTGTTTTGGGGTACCTGAAAGTGGAGTGATGAAGTGGAAGTGTGCCTGGCAGTTAACCCAGTGATTTATGGATCGAAACCATCCTCTGCTATTCAGTTTGCTTTAGCAATGAAGTGCAAACAGAAATATTAAACCATAATTTCATGGGCATGTCTCAGTGCCCTCCGTGATTATTTTTTGACTGCTTCTGTCAGTTTGTACAGGTCATGCTGATTACAGAAGCGAAGCGGAAGCGTGATGTCTACTTTAACCACGTGTACGATCGGTCAAAACCACTCTCTGCTATCCAGCTCATTTTCAGCAAGTACCCCAGTGGCCTAATGGATAAGGCACTGGCCTTCTAAGCCAGGGATTGTGGGTTCGAGTCCCATCTGGGGTGGATGAATGCAAATTCCTGTGGAGGAAGAGAGATCAGCATGTAACACAGAGTTTGATGGATTGAAGCTTTCTGAATCAATTGTTAGAAATGAAGATTTAACAGGGATAAAAAAGGAGAATTTCGTGGGCATGTCTCTGTGCCCTGTGAAATGCAATTTTTTTACAACTGCTTCTATCAGTTCGTATAGGTCATGCTGATCACACATTTCCACAGTGACTTAAGACACTGACCGCCTAATCCATTTATTGTGAGTTCAAGTATTGTTTTGGGATACCTGAAAGTGGAGGGATGAAGTGGAAGTGTGCAGGGCAGTTAACCAAGTGATTTAGGAATCGAAACCATCCTCTGCTATCCAGTTTGCTTTTAGCAATGAAGTGCAAACAGAAGAGAAGAGCTGGGCACATAAAACAGAGGTTGATGGATCGAAGCTATCCAATTCTACTTTTAGAAATGAAGTGTAAACAGGAATTTTTTTTTTTAAATTGGAGAATTTCATGTGCATGTCTCTGTGCCCTCCGTGATTCTTTTTTTATTACTGCTTCTATCAATCCATATAGGTCATGCTGATCACAGAGAGACACAGTGGCTTAAGACACTGATCTCCTAATCCATGTATTGTGAATTCAAGTATTGTTTTGGGGTACCTGAAAGTGGAGTGATGAAGTGGAAGTGTGCCTGGCAGTTAACCCAGTGATTTATGGATCGAAACCATCCTCTGCTATTCAGTTTGCTTTAGCAATGAAGTGCAAACAGAAATATTAAACCATAATTTCATGGGCATGTCTCAGTGCCCTCCGTGATTATTTTTTGACTGCTTCTGTCAGTTTGTACAGGTCATGCTGATTACAGAAGCGAAGCGGAAGCGTGATGTCTACTTTAACCACGTGTACGATCGGTCAAAACCACTCTCTGCTATCCAGCTCATTTTCAGCAAGTACCCCAGTGGCCTAATGGATAAGGCACTGGCCTTCTAAGCCAGGGATTGTGGGTTCGAGTCCCATCTGGGGTGGATGAATGCAAATTCCTGTGGAGGAAGAGAGATCAGCATGTAACACAGAGTTTGATGGATTGAAGCTTTCTGAATCAATTGTTAGAAATGAAGATTTAACAGGGATAAAAAAGGAGAATTTCGTGGGCATGTCTCTGTGCCCTGTGAAATGCAATTTTTTTACAACTGCTTCTATCAGTTCGTATAGGTCATGCTGATCACACATTTCCACAGTGACTTAAGACACTGACCGCCTAATCCATTTATTGTGAGTTCAAGTATTGTTTTGGGATACCTGAAAGTGGAGGGATGAAGTGGAAGTGTGCAGGGCAGTTAACCAAGTGATTTAGGAATCGAAACCATCCTCTGCTATCCAGTTTGCTTTTAGCAATGAAGTGCAAACAGAAGAGAAGAGCTGGGCACATAAAACAGAGGTTGATGGATCGAAGCTATCCAATTCTACTTTTAGAAATGAAGTGTAAACAGGGATTTTTTTTTTTAAATTGGAGAATTTCATGTGCATGTCTCTGTGCCCTCCGTGATTCTTTTTTTATTACTGCTTCTATCAATCCATATAGGTCATGCTGATCACAGAGAGACACAGTGGCTTAAGACACTGATCTCCTAATCCATGTATTGTGAATTCAAGTATTGTTTTGGGGTACCTGAAAGTGGAGTGATGAAGTGGAAGTGTGCCTGGCAGTTAACCCAGTGATTTATGGATCGAAACCATCCTCTGCTATTCAGTTTGCTTTAGCAATGAAGTGCAAACAGACATATTAAACCATAATTTCATGGGCATGTCTCAGTGCCCTCCGTGATTATTTTTTGACTGCTTCTGTCAGTTTGTACAGGTCATGCTGATTACAGAAGCGAAGCGGAAGCGTGATGTCTACTTTAACCACGTGTACGATCGGTCGAAACCACTCTCTGCTATCCAGCTCATTTTCAGCAAGTACCCCAGTGGCCTAATGGATAAGGCACTGGCCTTCTAAACCAGGGAGTCCCATCTGGGGTGGATGAATGCAAATTCCTGTGGAGGAAGAGAGATCAGCACATAACACAGAGTTCGATGGATTGAACCTTTCCGATTCAATTTTTAGAAATGAAGATTTAACAGGGATAAAAAAGGAGAATTTCGTGGGCATGTAATCCTTAGGTAGTGCAGTGTACCATGACATGTGCTTGACAAAAAAATATCTTTCCCTGAGAGAAGAAGTCTTCACTTGTTGACATTTGATAGGAATGTTGGTAGAGCAGCAGAGAGTTTTCGAGATTGCAACAGTCCTTAGGTCGCTGACTCAGAAGAGTATAACTTTTTCTGCAGTTGTGCCAAGTTTTTGAGTTATGCCTAGTGTTTCCCCAAAAGCAAGTCATTCCCTGAGCGGGAATCAAACCCAGGCAGCGGTGGTAAAATAAATGAATCCTAACCACTAGACCAACAGGGAGAGAGAAAAAGACATTTCGCAAGCTAGGGGGCTAAACAGCGATTTTATTCCTCTGCTCACTTTTTCTCTAATCCCAAATGCAACTACTTGCAATCTAAGGGGATGTAGCTCAGAGGAATAGAGCATTAGTTGAACGTACGAAGACCTGGGGGCAATCGTCAGCAGCTCCAAGAAACCACCAAACTCAGCAGATTAATTTCTTAAATGAACATATGCTTCTGCCAAACCTCTGACCATCTAGGTGATGGCGTTTGACTATATTTTTTATCCTTCGATAGCTCAGTTGGTAGAGCGGAGGACTGTAGGTGAAATTGCTGTAATCCTTAGGTCGCTGGTTCAAATCCGGCTCGAAGGATTGTACTTTTTCTTGTGGCTTACGCCAACTTTTTGACAGCAGTGTACCATGACATGTGCTTGACAAAAAATATCTTTCCCTGAGAGAAGAAATCTTCACTTGTTGACCTTTGATAGGAATGTTGGTAGAGCAGCAGAGAGTTCTCGAGATTGCAACAGTCCTTAGGTCGCTGACTCAGAAGAGTATAACTTTTTCTGCAGTTGTGCAAAGTTTTTGACTTATGCCTAGTGTTTCCCCAAAAGCAAGTCATTCCCTGAGCGGGAATCAAACCCAGGCAGCGGTGGTAAAAGAACCGAATCCTAACCACTTGACCAACAGGGAGAGAGAAAAAATGCATTTTGCAGTGAGGGGTCTAAACAGCGATTTTATTCCTCTGCTAACGTTTTCTCTAATCCCAAACGCAACTACTTGCAATCTAAGGGGATGTAGCTAAGAGGAATAGAGCATTAGTTGAACGTACGAAGACCTGGGGGCAATCGTCAGCAGCTCCAAGAAACCGCCAAACTCAGCAGATTCATTTCTTAAAGGGAACATATGCTTCTGCCAAACCTCTGACCATCTAGGTGATGGCGTTTGACTATATTTTTTATCCTTCGTTAGCTCAGTTGGTAGAGTGGAGGACTGTAGGGGAAGTTGCTGTAATCCTTAGGTCGCTGGTTCAAATCCGGCTCGAAGGATTGTACTTTTTCTTGTGGCTTACGCCAACTTTTTGACAGCAGTGTACCATGACATGTGCTTGACAAAAAAATATCTTTCCCTGAGAGAAGAAATGTTCACTTGTTGACCTTTGATAGGAATGTTGGTATAGCAGCAGAGAGTTCTCGAGATTGCAACAGTCCTTAGGTCGCTGACTCAGAAGAGTATAACTTTTTCTGCAGTTGTGCCAAGTTTTTGACTTATGCCTAGTGTTTCCCCAAAAGCAAGTCATTCCCTGAGCGGGAATCAAACCCAGGCCTCGGTGGTAAAAGAACCGAATCCTAACCACTTGACCAACAGGGAGAGAAAAAAATGCATTTTGCAGTGAGGGGGCTAAACAGCGATTTTATTCCTCTGCTAACTTTTTCTCTAATCCCAAACGCAACTACTTGCAATCTAAGGGGATGTAGCTAAGAGGAATAGAGCATTAGTTGAACGTACGAAGACCTGGGGGCAATCGTCAGCAGCTCCAAGAAACCGCCAAACTCAGCAGATTAATTTCTTAAAGGGAACATATGCTTCTGCCAAACCTCTGACCATCTAGGTGATGGTCTCTGCTCACTTTTTGTCTATTCCCAAATGCAACTACTTGCAATCTAAGGGGATGTAGCTCAGAGGAATAGAGCATTAGTTGAACGTACGAAGACCTGGGGGCAATCCTCAGCAGCTCCAAGAAACCACCAAACTCAGCAGATTAATTTCTTAAAGGGAACATATGCTTCTGCCAAACCTCTGGCCATCTAGGTGATGGCGTTTGACTACATTTTTTATCCTTCGATAGCTCAGTTGGTAGAGCAGAGGACTGTAGGGGAAATTGCTGTAATCCTTAGGTCGCTGGTTCAAATCCGGCTCGAAGGATTGTACTTTTTCTTGTGGCTTGTGCCAACTTTTTGACAGCAGTGTACCATGACATGTGCTTGACAAAAAAATATCTTTCCCTGAGAGAAGAAATCTTCACTTGTTGACCTTTGATAGTAATGTTGGTATAGCAGCAGAGAGTTCTCGAGATTGCAACAGTCCTTAGGTCGCTGATTCAGAAGAGTATAACTTTTTCTGCAGTTGTGCCAAGTTTTTGAGTTATGCCTAGTGTTTCCCCAAAAGCAAGTCATTCCCTGAGCGGGAATCAAACCCAGGCAGCGGTGGTAAAATAAATGAATCCTAACCACTAGACCAACAGGGAGAGAGAAAAAGACATTTCGCAAGCTAGGGGGCTAAACAGCGATTTTATTCCTCTGCTCACTTTTTCTCTAATCCCAAATGCAACTACTTGCAATCTAAGGGGATGTAGCTCAGAGGAATAGAGCATTAGTTGAACGTACGAAGACCTGGGGGCAATCGTCAGCAGCTCCAAGAAACCACCAAACTCAGCAGATTAATTTCTTAAAGGGAACATATGCTTCTGCCAAACCTCTGACCATCTAGGTGATGGCGTTTGACTATATTTTTTATCCTTCGATAGCTCAGTTGGTAGAGCGGAGGACTGTAGGTGAAATTGCTGTAATCCTTAGGTCGCTGGTTCAAATCCGGCTCGAAGGATTGTACTTTTTCTTGTGGCTTACGCCAACTTTTTGACAGCAGTGTACCATGACATGTGCTTGACAAAAAATATCTTTCCCTGAGAGAAGAAATCTTCACTTGTTGACCTTTGATAGGAATGTTGGTAGAGCAGCAGAGAGTTCTCGAGATTGCAACAGTCCTTAGGTCGCTGACTCAGAAGAGTATAACTTTTTCTGCAGTTGTGCAAAGTTTTTGACTTATGCCTAGTGTTTCCCCAAAAGCAAGTCATTCCCTGAGCGGGAATCAAACCCAGGCAGCGGTGGTAAAAGAACCGAATCCTAACCACTTGACCAACAGGGAGAGAGAAAAAATGCATTTTGCAGTGAGGGGTCTAAACAGCGATTTTATTCCTCTGCTAACGTTTTCTCTAATCCCAAACGCAACTACTTGCAATCTAAGGGGATGTAGCTAAGAGGAATAGAGCATTAGTTGAACGTACGAAGACCTGGGGGCAATCGTCAGCAGCTCCAAGAAACCGCCAAACTCAGCAGATTCATTTCTTAAAGGGAACATATGCTTCTGCCAAACCTCTGACCATCTAGGTGATGGCGTTTGTCTATATTTTTTATCCTTCGATGGCTCAGTTGGTAGAGTGGAGGACTGTAGGGGAAGTTGCTGTAATCCTTAGGTCGCTGGTTCAAATCCGGCTCGAAGGATTGTACTTTTTCTTGTGGCTTACGCCAACTTTTTGACAGCAGTGTACCATGACATGTGCTTGACAAAAAAATATCTTTCCCTGAGAGAAGAAATGTTCACTTGTTGACCTTTGATAGGAATGTTGGTATAGCAGCAGAGAGTTCTCGAGATTGCAACAGTCCTTAGGTCGCTGACTCAGAAGAGTATAACTTTTTCTGCAGTTGTGCCAAGTTTTTGACTTATGCCTAGTGTTTCCCCAAAAGCAAGTCATTCCCTGAGCGGGAATCAAACCCAGGCCTCGGTGGTAAAAGAACCGAATCCTAACCACTTGACCAACAGGGAGAGAAAAAAATGCATTTTGCAGTGAGGGGGCTAAACAGCGATTTTATTCCTCTGCTAACTTTTTCTCTAATCCCAAACGCAACTACTTGCAATCTAAGGGGATGTAGCTAAGAGGAATAGAGCATTAGTTGAACGTACGAAGACCTGGGGGCAATCGTCAGCAGCTCCAAGAAACCGCCAAACTCAGCAGATTAATTTCTTAAAGGGAACATATGCTTCTGCCAAACCTCTGACCATCTAGGTGATGGTCTCTGCTCACTTTTTGTCTATTCCCAAATGCAACTACTTGCAATCTAAGGGGATGTAGCTCAGAGGAATAGAGCATTAGTTGAACGTACGAAGACCTGGGGGCAATCCTCAGCAGCTCCAAGAAACCACCAAACTCAGCAGATTAATTTCTTAAAGGGAACATATGCTTCTGCCAAACCTCTGGCCATCTAGGTGATGGCGTTTGACTACATTTTTTATCCTTCGATAGCTCAGTTGGTAGAGCAGAGGACTGTAGGGGAAATTGCTGTAATCCTTAGGTCGCTGGTTCAAATCCGGCTCGAAGGATTGTACTTTTTCTTGTGGCTTGTGCCAACTTTTTGACAGCAGTGTACCATGACATGTGCTTGACAAAAAAATATCTTTCCCTGAGAGAAGAAATCTTCACTTGTTGACCTTTGATAGTAATGTTGGTATAGCAGCAGAGAGTTCTCGAGATTGCAACAGTCCTTAGGTCGCTGATTCAGAAGAGTATAACTTTTTCTGCAGTTGTGCCAAGTTTTTGAGTTATGCCTAGTGTTTCCCCAAAAGCAAGTCATTCCCTGAGCGGGAATCAAACCCAGGCAGCGGTGGTAAAATAAATGAATCCTAACCACTAGACCAACAGGGAGAGAGAAAAAGACATTTCGCAAGCTAGGGGGCTAAACAGCGATTTTATTCCTCTGCTCACTTTTTCTCTAATCCCAAATGCAACTACTTGCAATCTAAGGGGATGTAGCTCAGAGGAATAGAGCATTAGTTGAACGTACGAAGACCTGGGGGCAATCGTCAGCAGCTCCAAGAAACCACCAAACTCAGCAGATTAATTTCTTAAAGGGAACATATGCTTCTGCCAAACCTCTGACCATCTAGGTGATGGCGTTTGACTATATTTTTTATCCTTTGATAGCTCAGTTGGTAGAGCGGAGGACTGTAGTTGAAATTGCTGTAATCCTTAGGTCGCTGGTTCAAATCCGGCTCGAAGGATTGTACTTTTTCTTGTGGCTTACGCCAACTTTTTGACAGCAGTGTACCATGACATGTGCTTGACAAAAAATATCTTTCCCTGAGAGAAGAAATCTTCACTTGTTGACCTTTGATAGGAATGTTGGTAGAGCAGCAGAGAGTTCTCGAGATTGCAACAGTCCTTAGGTCGCTGACTCAGAAGAGTATAACTTTTTCTGCAGTTGTGCAAAGTTTTTGACTTATGCCTAGTGTTTCCCCAAAAGCAAGTCATTCCCTGAGCGGGAATCAAACCCAGGCAGCGGTGGTAAAAGAACCGAATCCTAACCACTTGACCAACAGGGAGAGAAAAAAATGCATTTTGCAGTGAGGGGGCTAAACAGCGATTTTATTCCTCTGCTAACTTTTTCTCTAATCCCAAACGCAACTACTTGCAATCTAAGGGGATGTAGCTAAGAGGAATAGAGCATTAGTTGAACGTACGAAGACCTGGGGGCAATCGTCAGCAGCTCCAAGAAACCGCCAAACTCAGCAGATTCATTTCTTAAAGGGAACATATGCTTCTGCCAAACCTCTGACCATCTAGGTGATGGCGTTTGACTATATTTTTTATCCTTCGATAGCTCAGTTGGTAGAGCGGAGGACTGTAGGGGAAGTTGCTGTAATCCTTAGGTCGCTGGTTCAAATCCGGCTCGAAGGATTGTACTTTTTCTTGTGGCTTACGCCAACTTTTTGACAGCAGTGTACCATGACATGTGCTTGACAAAAAAATATCTTTCCCTGAGAGAAGAAATGTTCACTTGTTGACCTTTGATAGGAATGTTGGTATAGCAGCAGAGAGTTCTCGAGATTGCAACAGTCCTTAGGTCGCTGACTCAGAAGAGTATAACTTTTTCTGCAGTTGTGCCAAGTTTTTGACTTATGCCTAGTGTTTCCACAAAAGCAAGTCATTCCCTGAGCGGGAATCAAACCCAGGCCTCGGTGGTAAAAGAAATGAATCTTAACCACTAGACCAACAGGGAGAGAGAAAAAGACATTTCGCAAGCTAGGGGGCTAAACAGCGATTTTATTCCTCTGCTCACTTTTTGTCTATTCCCAAATGCAACTACTTGCAATCTAAGGGGATGTAGCTCAGAGGAATAGAGCATTAGTTGAACGTACGAAGACCTGGGGGCAATCCTCAGCAGCTCCAAGAAACCACCAAACTCAGCAGATTAATTTCTTAAAGGGAACATATGCTTCTGCCAAACCTCTGGCCATCTAGGTGATGGCGTTTGACTACATTTTTTATCCTTCGATAGCTCAGTTGGTAGAGTGGAGGACTGTAGGTCAAATTGCTGTAATCCTTAGGTCGCTGGTTCAAATCCGGCTCGAAGGATTGTACTTTTTCTTGTGGCTTGTGCCAACTTTTTGAAAGCAGTGTACCATGACATGTGCTTGACAAAAAAATATCTTTCCCTGAGAGAAGAAATCTTCACTTGTTGACCTTTGATAGTAATGTTGGTATAGCAGCAGAGAGTTCTCGAGATTGCAACAGTCCTTAGGTCGCTGACTCAGAAGAGTAACTTTTTCTGCAGTTGTGCCAAGTTTTTGACTTATGCCTAGTGTTTCCCCAAAAGCAAGTCATTCCCTGAGCGGGAATCAAACCCAGGCCTCGGTGGTAAAAGAAATGAATCCTAACCACTAGACCAACAGGGAGAGAGAAAAATACATTTCGCAAGTTAGGGGGCTAAACAGCGATTTTATTCCTCGGCTCACTTTTTGTCTATTCCCAAATGCAACTGCTTGCAATCTAAGGGGATGTAGCTCAGAGGAATAGAGCATTAGTTGAACGTACGAAGACCTCGGGGCAATCGTCAGCAGCTCCAAGAAACCACCAAACTCAGCAGATTAATTTCTAAAAGGGAACATATGCTTCTGCCAAACCTCTGACCATCTAGGTGATGGCGTTTGACTACATTTTTTATCCTTCGATAGCTCAGTTAGTAGAGCGGCGGACTGTAGGTGAAATTGCTGTAATCCTTAGGTCGCTGGTTCAAATCCGGTTCGAAGGATTGTACTTTTTTCTTGTGGCTTACGCCAACTTTTTGACAGCAGTGTACCATGACATGTGCTTGACAAAAAAATATCTTTCCCTGAGAGAAGAAATCTTCACTTGTTGACCTTTGATAGTAATGTTGGTATAGCAGCAGAGAGTTCTCGAGATTGCAACAGTCCTTAGGTCGCTGACTCAGAAGAGTATAACTTTTTCTGCAGTTGTGCCAAGTTTTTGACTTATGCCTAGTGTTTCCCCAAAAGCAAGTCATTCCCTGAGCGGGAATCAAACCCAGGCCTCGGTGGTAAAAGAAATGAATCCTAACCACTAGACCAACAGGGAGAGAGAAAAATACATTTCGCAAGTTAGGGGGCTAAACAGCGATTTTATTCCTCGGCTCACTTTTTATCTATTCCCAAATGCAACTGCTTGCAATCTAAGGGGATGTAGCTCAGAGGAATAGAGCATTAGTTGAACGTACGAAGACCTCGGGGCAATCGTCAGCAGCTCCAAGAAACCGTCAAACTCAGCAGATTAATTTCTTAAAGGGAACATATGCTTCTGCCAAACCTCTGACTATCTAAGTGATGGCGTTTGACTACATTCGTTATCCTTCGATAGCTCAGTTGGTAGAGTGGAGGACTGTAGGGGAAATTGCTGTAATCCTTAGGTCGCTGGTTCAAATCTGTCTCGAAGGATTGTTTATTCTTTTTCTTGTGGCTTACGCCAACTTTTTGACAGCAGTGTACCATGACATGTGCTCGCCAAAAAAATATCTTTCCCTGAGAGAAGAAATGTTCACTTGTTGACCTTTGATAGGAATGTTGGTATAGCAGCAGAGAGTTCTCGAGTTTGCAACAGTCCTTAGGTCGCTGACTCAGAAGAGTATAACTTTTTCTGCAGTTGTGCCAAGTTTTTGACTTATGCCTAGTGTTTCCCCAAAAGCAAGTAATTCCCTGAGCGGGAATCAAACCCAGGCAGCGGTGGTAAAAGAACCGAATCCTAACCACTAGACCAACAGGGAGAGAGAAAAATGCATTTCGCAAGCTAGGGGGCTAAACAGCGATTTTATTCCTCGGCTCACTTTTTGTCTATTCCCAAATGCAACTGCTTGCAATCTAAGGGGATGTAGCTCAGAGGAATAGAGCATTAGTTGAACGTAAGAAGACCTGGGGGCAATCCTCAGCAGCTCCAAGAAACCACCAAACAAGACATTTCGCAAGCTAGGGGGCTAAACAGCGATTTTATTCCTCTGCTCACTTTTTGTCAAATCCAAAATGCTACTACTTGCATTATAAGGGGATGTAGCTCAGAGGAATAGAGCATTAGTTGAACGTACAAAGACCTGGGGGCAATCCTCAGCAGCTCCAAGAAACCACCAAACTCAGCAGATTAATTTCTTAAAGGGAACATATGCTTCTGCCAAACCTCTGACCATCTAGGTGATGGTGTTTGACTACATTTTTTATCCTTCGATAGCTCAGTTGGTAGAGCGGAGGACTGTAGGGGAAATTGCTGTAATCCTTAGGTCGCTGGTTCAAATCTGTCTCGAAGGATTGTTTATTCTTTTTCTTGTGGCTTACGCCAACTTTTTGACAGCAGTGTACCATGACATGTGCTCGACAAAAAAATATCTTTCCCTGAGAGAAGAAATCTTCACTTGTTGACCTTTGATAGGAATGTTGGTATAGCAGCAGAGAGTTCTCGAGATTGCAACAGTCCTTAGGTCGCTGACTCAGAAGAGTATAACTTTTTCTGCAGTTGTGCCAAGTTTTTGACTTATGCCTAGTGTTTCCCCAAAAGCAAGTCATTCCCTGAGCGGGAATCAAACCCAGGCAGCGGTGGTAAAAGAACCGAATCCTAACCACTAGACCAACAGGGAGAGAGAAAAATGCATTTCGCAAGCTAGGGGGCTAAACAGCGATTTTATTCCTCGGCTCACTTTTTGTCTATTCCCAAATGCAACTGCTTGCAATCTAAGGGGATGTAGCTCAGAGGAATAGAGCATTAGTTGAACGTACGAAGACCTGGGGGCAATCCTCAGCAGCTCCAAGAAACCACCAAACAAGACATTTCGCAAGCTAGGGGGCTAAACAGCGATTTTATTCCTCTGCTCACTTTTTGTCAAATCCAAAATGCTACTACTTGCATTATAAGGGGATGTAGCTCAGAGGAATAGAGCATTAGTTGAACGTACGAAGACCTGGGGGCAATCCTCAGCAGCTCCATGAAACCACCAAACTCAGCAGATTCATTTCTTAAAGGGAACATATGCTTCTGCCAAACCTCTGACCATCTAGGTGATGGTGTTTGACTACATTTTTTATCCTTCGATAGCTCAGTTGGTAGAGCGGAGGACTGTAGGGGAAATTGCTGTAATCCTTAGGTCGCTGGTTCAAATCTGTCTCGAAGGATTGTTTATTCTTTTTCTTGTGGCTTACGCCAACTTTTTGACAGCAGTGTACCATGACATGTGCTCGACAAAAAAATATCTTTCCCTGAGAGAAGAAATGTTCACTTGTTGACCTTTGATAGGAATGTTGGTATAGCAGCAGAGAGTTCTCGAGTTTGCAACAGTCCTTAGGTCGCTGACTCAGAAGAGTATAACTTTTTCTGCAGTTGTGCCAAGTTTTTGACTTATGCCTAGTGTTTCCCCAAAAGCAAGTCATTCCCTGAGCGGGAATCAAACCCAGGCCTCGGTGGTAAAAGAAATGAATCCTAACCACTAGACCAACAGGGAGAGAGAAAAATACATTTCGCAAGTTAGGGGGCTAAACAGCGATTTTATTCCTCGGCTCACTTTTTGTCTATTCCCAAATGCAACTGCTTGCAATCTAAGGGGATGTAGCTCAGAGGAATAGAGCATTAGTTGAACGTACGAAGACCTGGGGGCAATCGTCAGCAGCTCCAAGAAACCGTCAAACTCAGCAGATTAATTTCTTAAAGGGAACATATGCTTCTGCCAAACCTCTGACTATCTAAGTGATGGCGTTTGACTACATTCGTTATCCTTCGATAGCTCAGTTGGTAGAGTGGAGGACTGTAGGGGAAATTGCTGTAATCCTTAGGTCGCTGGTTCAAATCTGTCTCGAAGGATTGTTTATTCTTTTTCTTGTGGCTTACGCCAACTTTTTGACAGCAGTGTACCATGACATGTGCTCGACAAAAAAATATCTTTCCCTGAGAGAAGAAATCTTCACTTGTTGACCTTTGATAGGAATGTTGGTATAGCAGCAGAGAGTTCTCGAGATTGCAACAGTCCTTAGGTCGCTGACTCAGAAGAGTATAACTTTTTCTGCAGTTGTGCCAAGTTTTTGACTTATGCCTAGTGTTTCCCCAAAAGCAAGTCATTCCCTGAGCGGGAATCAAACCCAGGCAGCGGTGGTTTAAGAACCGAATCCTAACCACTAGACCAACAGGGAGAGAGAAAAATGCATTTCGCAAGCTAGGGGGCTAAACAGCGATTTTATTCCTCGGCTCACTTTTTGTCTATTCCCAAATGCAACTGCTTGCAATCTAAGGGGATGTAGCTCAGAGGAATAGAGCATTAGTTGAACGTACGAAGACCTGGGGGCAATCCTCAGCAGCTCCAAGAAACCACCAAACAAGACATTTCGCAAGCTAGGGGGCTAAACAGCGATTTTATTCCTCTGCTCACTTTTTGTCAAATCCAAAATGCTACTACTTGCATTATAAGGGGATGTAGCTCAGAGGAATAGAGCATTAGTTGAACGTACAAAGACCTGGGGGCAATCCTCAGCAGCTCCAGGAAACCACCAAACTCAGCAGATTAATTTCTTAAAGGGAACATATGCTTCTGCCAAACCTCTGACCATCTAGGTGATGGTGTTTGACTACATTTTTTATCCTTCGATAGCTCAGTTGTAAGAGCAGAGGACTGTAGGGGAAATTGCTGTAATCCTTAGGTCGCTGGTTCAAATCCGACTCGAAGGATTGTACTTTTTTCTTGTGGCTTACGCCAACTTTTTGACAGCAGTGTACCATGACATGTGCTTGACAAAAAATTATCTTTCCCTGAGAGAAGAAATCTTCACTTGCTGACCTTTGATAGGAATGTTGGTAGAGCAGCAGAGAGTTCTCGAGATTGCAACAGTCCTTAGGTCGCTGACTCAGAAGAGTATAACTTTTTCTGCAGTTGTGCCAAGTTTTTGACTTATGCCTAGTGTTTCCCCAAAAGCAAGTCATTCCCTGAGCGGGAATCAAACCCAGGCAGCGGTGGTAAAAGAACCGAATCCTAACCACTAGACCAACAGGGAGAGAGAAAAATACATTTTGCAGTGAGGTGGCTAAACAGCGATTTTATTCCTCTGCTCACTTTTTCTCTAATCCCAAACGCAACTACTTGCAATCTAAGGGGATGTAGCTCAGAGGAATAGAGCATTAGTTGAACGTAAGAAGACCTGGGGGCAATCGTCAGCAGCTCCAAGAAACCGTCAAACTCAGCAGATTCATTTCTTAAAGGGAACATATGCTTCTGCCAAACCTCTGACCATCTAGGTGATGGTGTTTGACTACATTTTTTATCCTTCGATAGCTCAGTTGGTAGAGCAGAGGACTGTAGGGGAAATTGCTGTAATCCTTAGGTCGCTGGTTCAAATCCGGCTCGAAGGATTGTACTTTTTTCTTGTGGCTTACGCCAACTTTTTGACAGCAGTGTACCATGACATGTGCTTGACAAAAAAAATATCTTTCCCTGAGAGAAGAAATCTTCACTTGTTGACCTTTGATAGTAATGTTGGTATAGCAGCAGGGAGTTCTCGAGATTGCAACAGTCCTTAGGTCGCTGACTCAGAAGAGTATAACTTTTTCTGCAGTTGTGCCAAGTTTTTGACTTATGCCTAGTGTTTCCCCAAAAGCAAGTCATTCCCTGAGCGGGAATCAAACCCAGGCCTCGGTGGTAAAAGAAATGAATCCTAACCACTAGACCAACAGGGAGAGAGAAAAATACATTTCGCAAGTTAGGGGGCTAAACAGCGATTTTATTCCTCGGCTCACTTTTTGTCTATTCCCAAATGCAACTGCTTGCAATCTAAGGGGATGTAGCTCAGAGGAATAGAGCATTAGTTGAACGTACGAAGACCTGGGGGCAATCGTCAGCAGCTCCAAGAAACCGTCAAACTCAGCAGATTAATTTCTTAAAGGGAACATATGCTTCTGCCAAACCTCTTGACTATCTAAGTGATGGCGTTTGACTACATTCGTTATCCTTCGATAGCTCAGTTGGTAGAGTGGAGGACTGTAGGGGAAATTGCTGTAATCCTTAGGTAACTGGTTCAAATCCGCCTCGAAGGATTGTACTTTTTCTTGTGGCTTACGCCAACTTTTTGACAGCAGTGTACCATGACATGTGCTCGACAAAAAAATATCTTTCCCTGAGAGAAGAAATCTTCACTTGTTGACCTTTGATAGGAATGTTGGTATAGCAGCAGAGAGTTCTCGAGATTGCAACAGTCCTTAGGTCGCTGACTCAGAAGAGTATAACTTTTTCTGCAGTTGTGCCAAGTTTTTGACTTATGCCTAGTGTTTCCCCAAAAGCAAGTCATTCCCTGAGCGGGAATCAAACCCAGGCAGCGGTGGTAAAAGAACCGAATCCTAACCACTAGACCAACAGGGAGAGAGAAAAATGCATTTCGCAAGCTAGGGGGCTAAACAGCGATTTTATTCCTCGGCTCACTTTTTGTCTATTCCCAAATGCAACTGCTTGCAATCTAAGGGGATGTAGCTCAGAGGAATAGAGCATTAGTTGAACGTACGAAGACCTGGGGGCAATCCTCAGCAGCTCCAAGAAACCACCAAACAAGACATTTCGCAAGCTAGGGGGCTAAACAGCGATTTTATTCCTCTGCTCACTTTTTGTCAAATCCAAAATGCTACTACTTGCATTATAAGGGGATGTAGCTCAGAGGAATAGAGCATTAGTTGAACGTACAAAGACCTGGGGGCAATCCTCAGCAGCTCCAAGAAACCACCAAACTCAGCAGATTAATTTCTTAAAGGGAACATATGCTTCTGCCAAACCTCTGACCATCTAGGTGATGGTGTTTGACTAAATTTTTTATCCTTCGATAGCTCAGTTGGTAGAGCGGAGGACTGTAGGGGAAATTGCTGTAATCCTTAGGTCGCTGGTTCAAATCTGTCTCGAAGGATTGTTTATTCTTTTTCTTGTGGCTTACGCCAACTTTTTGACAGCAGTGTACCATGACATGTGCTCGACAAAAAAATATCTTTCCCTGAGAGAAGAAATCTTCACTTGTTGACCTTTGATAGGAATGTTGGTATAGCAGCAGAGAGTTCTCGAGTTTGCAACAGTCCTTAGGTCGCTGATTCAGAAGAGTATAACTTTTTCTGCAGTTGTGCCAAGTTTTTGACTTATGCCTAGTGTTTCCCCAAAAGCAAGTCATTCCCTGAGCGGGAATCAAACCCAGGCAGCGGTGGTAAAAGAACCGAATCCTAACCACTAGACCAACAGGGAGAGAGAAAAAGACATTTCGCAAGCTAGGGGGCTAAACAGCGATTTTATTCCTCTGCTCACTTTTTGTCAAATCCAAAATGCTACTACTTGCATTATAAGGGGATGTAGCTCAGAGGAATAGAGCATTAGTTGAACGTACAAAGACCTGGGGGCAATCCTCAGCAGCTCCAGGAAACCACCAAACTCAGCAGATTAATTTCTTAAAGGGAACATATGCTTCTGCCAAACCTCTGACCATCTAGGTGATGGTGTTTGACTACATTTTTTATCCTTCGATAGCTCAGTTGTAAGAGCAGAGGACTGTAGGGGAAATTGCTGTAATCCTTAGGTCGCTGGTTCAAATCCGACTCGAAGGATTGTACTTTTTTCTTGTGGCTTACGCCAACTTTTTGACAGCAGTGTACCATGACATGTGCTTGACAAAAAATTATCTTTCCCTGAGAGAAGAAATCTTCACTTGCTGACCTTTGATAGGAATGTTGGTAGAGCAGCAGAGAGTTCTCGAGATTGCAACAGTCCTTAGGTCGCTGACTCAGAAGAGTATAACTTTTTCTGCAGTTGTGCCAAGTTTTTGACTTATGCCTAGTGTTTCCCCAAAAGCAAGTCATTCCCTGAGCGGGAATCAAACCCAGGCAGCGGTGGTAAAAGAACCGAATCCTAACCACTAGACCAACAGGGAGAGAGAAAAATACATTTTGCAGTGAGGTGGCTAAACAGCGATTTTATTCCTCTGCTCACTTTTTCTCTAATCCCAAACGCAACTACTTGCAATCTAAGGGGATGTAGCTCAGAGGAATAGAGCATTAGTTGAACGTAAGAAGACCTGGGGGCAATCGTCAGCAGCTCCAAGAAACCGTCAAACTCAGCAGATTCATTTCTTAAAGGGAACATATGCTTCTGCCAAACCTCTGACCATCTAGGTGATGGTGTTTGACTACATTTTTTATCCTTCGATAGCTCAGTTGGTAGAGCAGAGGACTGTAGGGGAAATTGCTGTAATCCTTAGGTCGCTGGTTCAAATCCGGCTCGAAGGATTGTACTTTTTTCTTGTGGCTTACGCCAACTTTTTGACAGCAGTGTACCATGACATGTGCTTGACAAAAAAATATCTTTCCCTGAGAGAAGAAATCTTCACTTGTTGACCTTTGATAGTAATGTTGGTATAGCAGCAGGGAGTTCTCGAGATTGCAACAGTCCTTAGGTCGCTGACTCAGAAGAGTATAACTTTTTCTGCAGTTGTGCCAAGTTTTTGACTTATGCCTAGTGTTTCCCCAAAAGCAAGTCATTCCCTGAGCGGGAATCAAACCCAGGCCTCGGTGGTAAAAGAAATGAATCCTAACCACTAGACCAACAGGGAGAGAGAAAAATACATTTCGCAAGTTAGGGGGCTAAACAGCGATTTTATTCCTCTGCTCACTTTTTGTCAAATCCAAAATGCTACTACTTGCATTATAAGGGGATGTAGCTCAGAGGAATAGAGCATTAGTTGAACGTACGAAGACCTGGGGGCAATCGTCAGCAGCTCCAAGAAACCGTCAAACTCAGCAGATTAATTTCTTAAAGGGAACATATGCTTCTGCCAAACCTCTGACCATCTAGGTGATGGTGTTTGACTACATTTTTTATCCTTCGATAGCTCAGTTGGTAGAGCGGAGGACTGTAGGGGAAATTGCTGTAATCCTTAGGTCGCTGGTTCAAATCCGGCTCGAAGGATTGTACTTTTTTCTTGTGGCTTACGCCAACTTTTTGACAGCAGTGTACCATGACATATGCTTGACAAAAAAATATCTTTCCCTGAGAGAAGAAATCTTCACTTGTTGACCTTTGATAGGAATGTTGGTATAGCAGCAGAGAGTTCTCGAGATTGCAACAGTCCTTAGGTCGCTGACTCAGAAGAGTATAACTTTTTCTGCAGTTGTGCCAAGTTTTTGACTTATGCCTAGTGTTTCCCCAAAAGCAAGTCATTCCCTGAGCGGGAATCAAACCCAGGCAGCGGTGGTAAAAGAACCGAATCCTAACCACTAGACCAACAGGGAGAGAGAAAAATGCATTTCGCAAGCTAGGGGGCTAAACAGCGATTTTATTCCTCGGCTCACTTTTTGTCTATTCCCAAATGCAACTGCTTGCAATCTAAGGGGATGTAGCTCAGAGGAATAGAGCATTAGTTGAACGTACGAAGACCTGGGGGCAATCCTCAGCAGCTCCAAGAAACCACCAAACAAGACATTTCGCAAGCTAGGGGGCTAAACAGCGATTTTATTCCTCTGCTCACTTTTTGTCAAATCCAAAATGCTACTACTTGCATTATAAGGGGATGTAGCTCAGAGGAATAGAGCATTAGTTGAACGTACAAAGACCTGGGGGCAATCCTCAGCAGCTCCAAGAAACCACCAAACTCAGCAGATTAATTTCTTAAAGGGAACATATGCTTCTGCCAAACCTCTGACCATCTAGGTGATGGTGTTTGACTAAATTTTTTATCCTTCGATAGCTCAGTTGGTAGAGCGGAGGACTGTAGGGGAAATTGCTGTAATCCTTAGGTCGCTGGTTCAAATCTGTCTCGAAGGATTGTTTATTCTTTTTCTTGTGGCTTACGCCAACTTTTTGACAGCAGTGTACCATGACATGTGCTCGACAAAAAAATATCTTTCCCTGAGAGAAGAAATCTTCACTTGTTGACCTTTGATAGGAATGTTGGTATAGCAGCAGAGAGTTCTCGAGTTTGCAACAGTCCTTAGGTCGCTGATTCAGAAGAGTATAACTTTTTCTGCAGTTGTGCCAAGTTTTTGACTTATGCCTAGTGTTTCCCCAAAAGCAAGTCATTCCCTGAGCGGGAATCAAACCCAGGCAGCGGTGGTAAAAGAACCGAATCCTAACCACTAGACCAACAGGGAGAGAGAAAAAGACATTTCGCAAGCTAGGGGGCTAAACAGCGATTTTATTCCTCTGCTCACTTTTTGTCAAATCCAAAATGCAACTACTTGCATTATAAGGGGATGTAGCTCAGAGGAATAGAGCATTAGTTGAACGTACGAAGACCTGGGGGCAATCGTCAGCAGCTCCAAGAAACCGTCAAACTCAGCAGATTAATTTCTTAAAGGGAACATATGCTTCTGCCAAACCTCTGACCATCTAGGTGATGGTGTTTGACTACATTTTTTATCCTTCGATAGCTCAGTTGGTAGAGCGGAGGACTGTAGGGGAAATTGCTGTAATCCTTAGGTCGCTGGTTCAAATCCGGCTCGAAGGATTGTACTTTTTTCTTGTGGCTTACGCCAACTTTTTGACAGCAGTGTACCATGACATATGCTTGACAAAAAAATATCTTTCCCTGAGAGAAGAAATCTTCACTTGTTGACCTTTGATAGGAATGTTGGTATAGCAGCAGAGAGTTCTCGAGATTGCAACAGTCCTTAGGTCGCTGACTCAGAAGAGTATAACTTTTTCTGCAGTTGTGCCAAGTTTTTGACTTATGCCTAGTGTTTCCCCAAAAGCAAGTCATTCCCTGAGCGGGAATCAAACCCAGGCAGCGGTGGTAAAAGAACCGAATCCTAACCACTAGACCAACAGGGAGAGAGAAAAATGCATTTCGCAAGCTAGGGGGCTAAACAGCGATTTTATTCCTCGGCTCACTTTTTGTCTATTCCCAAATGCAACTGCTTGCAATCTAAGGGGATGTAGCTCAGAGGAATAGAGCATTAGTTGAACGTACGAAGACCTGGGGGCAATCCTCAGCAGCTCCAAGAAACCACCAAACAAGACATTTCGCAAGCTAGGGGGCTAAACAGCGATTTTATTCCTCTGCTCACTTTTTGTCAAATCCAAAATGCTACTACTTGCATTATAAGGGGATGTAGCTCAGAGGAATAGAGCATTAGTTGAACCTACGAAGACCTGGGGGCAATCCTCAGCAGCTCCAAGAAACCACCAAACTCAGCAGATGAATTTCTTAAAGGGAACATATGCTTCTGCCAAACCTCTGACCATCTAGGTGATGGTGTTTGACTATATTTTTTATCCTTCGATAGCTCAGTTGGTAGAGCGGAGGACTGTAGGGGAAATTGCTCTAATCCTTAGGTCGCTGGTTCAAATCTGTCTCGAAGGATTGTTTATTATTTTTCTTGTGGCTTACGCCAACTTTTTGACAGCAGTGTACCATGACATGTGCTCGACAAAAAAAAATCTTTCCCTGAGAGAAGAAATGTTCACTTGTTGACCTTTGATAGGAATGTTGGTATAGCAGCAGAGAGTTCTCGAGTTTGCAACAGTCCTTAGGTCGCTGACTCAGAAGAGTATAACTTTTTCTGCAGTTGTGCCAAGTTTTTGACTTATGCCTAGTGTTTCCCCAAAAGCAAGTCATTCCCTGAGCGGGAATCAAACCCAGGCAGCGGTGGTAAAAGAACCGAATCCTAACCACTAGACCAACAGGGAGAGAGAAAAATACATTTCGCAAGCTAGGGGGCTAAACAGCGATTTTATTCCTCGGCTCACTTTTTGTCTATTCCCAAATGCAACTGCTTGCAATCTAAGGGGATGTAGCTCAGAGGAATAGAGCATTAGTTGAACGTACGAAGACCTGGGGGCAATCCTCAGCAGCTCCAAGAAACCACCAAACTCAGCAGATTAATTTCTAAAAGGGAACATATGCTTCTGCCAAACCTCTGACCATCTAGGTGATGGCGTTTGACTACATTTTTTATCCTTCGATAGCTCAGTTGGTAGAGCGGAGGACTGTAGGTGAAATTGCTGTAATCCTTAGGTCGCTGGTTCAAATCCGGCTCGACGGATTGTACTTTTTTCTTGTGGCTTACGCCAACTTTTTGACAGCAGTGTACCATGACATGTGCTTGACAAAAAAATATCTTTCCCTGAGAGAAGAAATCTTCACTTGTTGACCTTTGATAGGAATGTTGGTAGAGCAGCAGAGAGTTCTCGAGATTGCAACAGTCCTTAGGTCGCTGACTCAGAAGAGTATAACTTTTTCTGCAGTTGTGCCAAGTTTTTGACTTATGCCTAGTGTTTCCCCAAAAGCAAGTAATTCCCTGAGCGGGAATCAAACCCAGGCCTCGGTGGTAAAAGAAATTAATCCTAACCACTTGACCAACAGGGAGAGAGAAAAATACATTTCGCAAGCTAGGGGGCTAAACAGCGATTTTATTCCTCTGCTCACTTTTGTCAAATCCAAAATGCTACTACTTGCATTATAAGGGGATGTAGCTCAGAGGAATAGAGCATTAGTTGAACGTACGAAGACCTCGGGGCAATCCTCAGCAGCTCCAAGAAACCACCAAACTCAGCAGATTAATTTCTTAAAGGGAACATATGCTTCTGCCAAAGAACCCAATCCTAACCACTAGACCAACAGGGAGAGAGAAAAATACATTTCGCAAGCTAGGGGGCTAAACAGCGATTTTATTCCTCTGCTCACTTTTTGTCAAATCCAAAATGCTACTACTTGCATTATAAGGGGATGTAGCTCAGAGGAATAGAGCATTAGTTGAACGTACGAAGACCTGGGGGCAATCCTCAGCAGCTCCAAGAAACCACCAAACTCAGCAGATTAATTTCTAAAAGGGAACATATGCTTCTGCCAAACCTCTGACCATCTAGGTGATGGCGTTTGACTACATTTTTTATCCTTCGATAGCTCAGTTGGTAGAGCGGAGGACTGTAGGTGAAATTGCTGTAATCCTTAGGTCGCTGGTTCAAATCCGGCTCGAAGGATTGTACCTTTTTCTTGTGGCTTAGGCCAACTTTTTGACAGCAGTGAACCATGACATGTGCTTGACAAAAAAATATCTTTCCCTGAGAGAAGAAATCTTCACTTGTTGACCTTTGATAGGAATGTTGGTAGAGCAGCAGAGAGTTCTCGAGATTGCAACAGTCCTTAGGTCGCTGACTCAGAAGAGTATAACTTTTTCTGCAGTTGTGCCAAGTTTTTGACTTATGCCTAGTGTTTCCCCAAAAGCAAGTAATTCCCTGAGCGGGAATCAAACCCAGGCCTCGATGGTAAAAGAAATGAATCCTAACCACTTGACCAACAGGGAGAGAGAAAAAGACATTTCGCAAGCTAGGGGGCTAAACAGCGATTTTATTCCTCGGCTCACTTTTTGTCTATTCCCAAATGCAACTGCTTGCAATCTAAGGGCATGTAGCTCAGAGGAATAGAGCATTAGTTGAACGTACGAAGACCTGGGGGCAATCCTCAGCAGCTCCAAGAAACCACCAAACTCAGCAGATTAATTTCTAAAAGGGAACATATGCTTCTGCCAAACCTCTGACCATCTAGGTGATGGCGTTTGACTACATTTTTTATCCTTCGATAGCTCAGTTGGTAGAGCGGAGGACTGTAGGTGAAATTGCTGTAATCCTTAGGTCGCTGGTTCAAATCCGGCTCGAAGGATTGTACCTTTTTCTTGTGGCTTAGGCCAACTTTTTGACAGCAGTGTACCATGACATGTGCTTGACAAAAAAATATCTTTCCCTGAGAGAAGAAATCTTCACTTGTTGACCTTTGATAGGAATGTTGGTAGAGCAGCAGAGAGTTCTCGAGATTGCAACAGTCCTTAGGTCGCTGACTCAGAAGAGTATAACTTTTTCTGCAGTTGTGCCAAGTTTTTGACTTATGCCTAGTGTTTTCCCAAAAGCAAGTCATTCCCTGAGCGGGAATCAAACCCAGGCAGCGGTGGTAAAAGAACCGAATCCTAACCACTAGACCAACAGGGAGAGAGAAAAAGACATTTCGCAAGCTAGGGGGCTAAACAGCGATTTTATTCCTCGGCTCACTTTTTGTCAAATCCAAAATGCAACTACTTGCATTATAAGGGGATGTAGCTCAGAGGAATAGAGCATTAGTTGAACGTACGAAGACCTGGGGGCAATCCTCAGCAGCTCCAAGAAACCACCAAACTCAGCAGATTAATTTCTTAAAGGGAACATATGCTTCTGCCAAACCTCTGACTATCTAGGTGATGGCGTTTGACTACATTTGTTATCCTTAGATAGCTCAGTTGGTAGAGCGGAGGACTGTAGGGGAAATTGCTGTAATCCTTAGGTCGCTGGTTCAAATCCGGCTTGAAGGATTGTACATTTTCTTGTGGCTTACGCCAACTTTTTGACAGCAGTGTACCATGACATGTGCTTGACAAAAAAATATCTTTCCCTGAGAGAAGAAATCTTCACTTGTTGACCTTTGATAGGAATGTTGGTAGAGCAGCAGAGAGTTCTCGAGATTGCAACAGTCCTTAGGTCGCTGACTCAGAAGAGTATAACTTTTTCTGCAGTTGTGCCAAGTTTTTGACTTATGCCTAGTGTTTCCCCAAAAGCAAGTAATTCCCTGAGCGGGAATCAAACCCAGGCCTCGGTGGTAAAAGAAATGAATCCTAACCACTTGACCAACAGGGAGAGAGAAAAATGCATTTTGCAGTGAGGGAGCTAAACAGCGATTTTATTCCTCTGCTCACTTTTTGTCTATTCCCAAATGCAACTACTTGCAATCTAAGGGGATGTAGCTCAGAGGAATAGAGCATTAGTTGAACGTACGAAGACCTGGGGGCAATCCTCAGCGGCTCCAAGAAACCGTCAAACTCAGCAGATTAATTTCTTAAAGGGAACATATGCTTCTGCCAAACCTCTGACTATCTAGGTGATGGCGTTTGACTACATTCTTTATCCTTCGATAGCTCAGTTGGTAGAGCGGAGGACTGTAGGGGAAATTGCTGTAATCCTTAGGTCGCTGGTTCAAATCCGTCTCGAAGGATTGTACTTTTTCTTGTGGCTTACGCCAACTTTTTGACAGCAGTGTACCATGACATGTGCTTGACAAAAAAATATCTTTCCCTGAGAGAAGAAATCTTCACTTGTTGACCTTTGATAGGAATGTTGGTAGAGCAGCAGAGAGTTCTCGAGATTGCAACAGTCCTTAGGTCGCTGACTCAGAATAGTATAACTTTTTCTGCAGTTGTGCCAAGTTTTTGACTTATGCCTAGTGTTTCCCCAAAAGCAAGTAATTCCCTGAGCGGGAATCAAACCCAGGCCTCGGTGGTAAAAGAAATGTATCCTAACCACTTGACCAACAGGGAGAGAGAAAAGACATTTCGCAAGCTAGGGGGCTAAACAGCGATTTTATTCCTCTGCTCACTTTTTGTCTATTCCCAAATGCAACTGCTTGCAATCTAAGGGGATGTAGCTCAGAGGAATAGAGCATTAGTTGAACATACGAAGACCTGGGGGCAATCCTCAGCAGCTCCAAGAAACCACCAAACTCAGCAGATTAATTTCTTAAAGGGAACATATGCTTCTGCCAAACCTCTGACTATCTAGGTTATGGCGTTTGACTATATTTGTTATCCTTCGATAGCTCAGTTGGTAGAGCGGAGGACTGTAGGGGAAATTGCTGTAATCCTTAGGTTGCTGGTTCAAATCCGGCTTGAAGGATTGTACTTTTTCTTGTGGCTTACGCCAACTTTTTGACAGCAGTGTACCATGACATGTGCTTGACAAAAAATATCTTTCCCTGAGAGAAGAAATCTTCACTTGTTGACCTTTGATAGGAATGTTGGTAGAGCAGCAGAGAGTTCTCGAGATTGCAACAGTCCTTAGGTCGCTGACTCAGAAGAGTATAACTTTTTCTGCAGTTGTGCCAAGTTTTTGACTTATGCCTAGTGTTTCCCCAAAAGCAAGTCATTCCCTGAGCGGGAATCAACGGTGGTAAAAGAACCGAATCCTAACCACTAGACCAACAGGGAGAGAGAAAAATACATTTCGCAAGCTAGGGGGCTAAACAGCGATTTTATTCCTCGGCTCACTTTTTGTCTATTCCCAAATGCAACTGCTTGCAATCTAAGGGGATGTAGCTCAGAGGAATAGAGCATTAGTTGAACGTACGAAGACCTCGGGGCAATCCTCAGCAGCTCCAAGAAACCACCAAACTCAGCAGATTAATTTCTAAAAGGGAACATATGCTTCTGCCTAACCTCTGACCATCTAGGTGATGGCGTTTGACTACATTTTTTATCCTTCGATAGCTCAGTTGGTAGAGCGGAGGACTGTAGGTGAAATTGCTGTAATCCTTAGGTCGCTGGTTCAAATCCGGCTCGAAGGATTGTACTTTTTTCTTGTGGCTTACGCCAACTTTTTGACAGCAGTGTACCATGACATGTGCTCGACAAAAAAATATATTTCCCTGAGAGAAGAAATGTTCACTTGTTGACCTTTGATAGGAATGTTGGTATAGCAGCAGAGAGTTCTCGAGATTGCAACAGTCCTTAGGTCGCTGACTCAGAAGAGTATAACTTTTTCTGCAGTTGTGCCAAGTTTTTGACTTATGCCTAGTGTTTCCCCAAAAGCAAGTCATTCCCTGAGCGGGAATCAAACCCAGGCAGCGGTGGTAAAAGAACCGAATCCTAACCACTAGACCAACAGGGAGAGAGAAAAATGCATTTTGCAGTGAGGGGGCTAAACAGCGATTTTATTCCTCGGCTCACTTTTTGTCTATTCCCAAATGCAACTGCTTGCAATCTAAGGGGATGTAGCTCAGAGGAATAGAGCATTAGTTGAACGTACGAAGACCTCGGGGCAATCCTCAGCAGCTCCAAGAAACCACCAAACTCAGCAGATTAATTTCTAAAAGGGAACATATGCTTCTGCCAAACCTCTGACCATCTAGGTGATGGCGCTTGAGTACATTTTTTACCCTTCGATAGCTCAGTTGGTAGAGCGGAGGACTGTAGGTGAAATTGCTGTAATCCTTAGGTCGCTGGTTCAAATCCGGCTCGAAGGATTGTACTTTTTCTTGTGGCTTACGCCAACTTTTTGACAGCAGTGTACCATGACATGTGCTCGACAAAAAAATATCTTTCCCTGAGAGAAGAAATCTTCACTTGTTGAGCTTTGATAGGAATGTTGGTATAGCAGCAGACAGTTCTCGAGATTGCAACAGTCCTTAGGTCGCTGACTCAGAAGAGTATAACTTTTTCTGCAGTTGTGCCAAGTTTTTGACTTATGCCTAGTGTTTCCCCAAAAGCAAGTCATTCCCTGAGCGGGAATCAAACCCAGGCCTCGGTGGTAAAATAAATGAATCCTAACCACTAGACCAACAGGGAGAGAGAAAAATACATTTCGCAAGCTAGGGGGCTAAACAGCGATTTTATTCCTCGGCTCACTTTTTGTCTATTCCCAAATGCAACTGCTTGCAATCTAAGGGGATGTAGCTCAGAGGAATAGAGCATTAGTTGAACGTACGAAGACCTCGGGGCAATCCTCAGCAGCTCCAAGAAACCACCAAACTCAGCAGATTAATGCCTAGTGTTTCCCCAAAAGCAAGTCATTCCCTGAGCGGGAATCAAACCCAGGCCTCGGTGGTAAAATAATTGAATCCTAACCACTAGACCAACAGGGAGAGAGAAAAATACATTTCGCAAGCTAGGGGGCTAAACAGCGATTTTATTCCTCGGCTCACTTTTTGTCTATTCCCAAATGCAACTGCTTGCAATCTAAGGGGATGTAGCTCAGAGGAATAGAGCATTAGTTGAACGTACGAAGACCTCGGGGCAATCCTCAGCAGCTCCAAGAAACCACCAAACTCAGCAGATTAATTTCTTAAAGGGAACATATGCTTCTGCCAAACCTCTGACTATCTAGGTGATGGCGTTTAATTACATTTTTTATCCTTCGATAGCTCAGTTGGTAGAGCGGAGGACTGTAGGTGAAATTGCTGTAATCCTTAGGTCGCTGGTTCTAATCTGGCTCGAAGGATTGTACTTTTTCTTGTGGTTTACGCCAACTTTTTGACAGCAGTGTACCATGACATGTGCTTGACAAAAAAATATCTTTCCCTGGAGAATAAATCTTCACTTGTTGACCTTTGATAGGAATGTTGGTATAGCAGCAGAGAGTTCTCGAGATTGCAACAGTCCTTAGGTTGCTGACTCAGAAGAGTATAACTTTTTCTGCAGTTGTGCCAAGTTTTTGACTTATGCCTAGTGTTTCCCCAAAAGCAAGTCATTCCCTGAGCGGGAATCAACGGTGGTAAAAGAACCGAATCCTAACCACTAGACCAACAGGGAGAGAGAAAAATACATTTCGCAAGCTAGGGGGCTAAACAGCGATTTTATTCCTCGGCTCACTTTTTGTCTATTCCCAAATGCAACTGCTTGCAATCTAAGGGGATGTAGCTCAGAGGAATAGAGCATTAGTTGAACGTACGAAGACCTCGGGGCAATCCTCAGCAGCTCCAAGAAACCACCAAACTCAGCAGATTAATTTCTAAAAGGGAACATATGCTTCTGCCTAACCTCTGACCATCTAGGTGATGGCGTTTGACTACATTTTTTATCCTTCGATAGCTCAGTTGGTAGAGCGGAGGACTGTAGGTGAAATTGCTGTAATCCTTAGGTCGCTGGTTCAAATCCGGCTCGAAGGATTGTACTTTTTCTTGTGGCTTACGCCAACTTTTTGACAGCAGTGTACCATGACATGTGCTCGACAAAAAAATATCTTTCCCTGAGAGAAGAAATCTTCACTTGTTGAGCTTTGATAGGAATGTTGGTATAGCAGCAGACAGTTCTCGAGATTGCAACAGTCCTTAGGTCGCTGACTCAGAAGAGTATAACTTTTTCTGCAGTTGTGCCAAGTTTTTGACTTATGCCTAGTGTTTCCCCAAAAGCAAGTCATTCCCTGAGCGGGAATCAAACCCAGGCCTCGGTGGTAAAATAAATGAATCCTAACCACTAGACCAACAGGGAGAGAGAAAAATACATTTCGCAAGCTAGGGGGCTAAACAGCGATTTTATTCCTCGGCTCACTTTTTGTCTATTCCCAAATGCAACTGCTTGCAATCTAAGGGGATGTAGCTCAGAGGAATAGAGCATTAGTTGAACGTACGAAGACCTCGGGGCAATCCTCAGCAGCTCCAAGAAACCACCAAACTCAGCAGATTAATGCCTAGTGTTTCCCCAAAAGCAAGTCATTCCCTGAGCGGGAATCAAACCCAGGCCTCGGTGGTAAAATAATTGAATCCTAACCACTAGACCAACAGGGAGAGAGAAAAATACATTTCGCAAGCTAGGGGGCTAAACAGCGATTTTATTCCTCGGCTCACTTTTTGTCTATTCCCAAATGCAACTGCTTGCAATCTAAGGGGATGTAGCTCAGAGGAATAGAGCATTAGTTGAACGTACGAAGACCTCGGGGCAATCCTCAGCAGCTCCAAGAAACCACCAAACTCAGCAGATTAATTTCTTAAAGGGAACATATGCTTCTGCCAAACCTCTGACTATCTAGGTGATGGCGTTTAATTACATTTTTTATCCTTCGATAGCTCAGTTGGTAGAGCGGAGGACTGTAGGTGAAATTGCTGTAATCCTTAGGTCGCTGGTTCTAATCTGGCTCGAAGGATTGTACTTTTTCTTGTGGTTTACGCCAACTTTTTGACAGCAGTGTACCATGACATGTGCTTGACAAAAAAATATCTTTCCCTGGAGAATAAATCTTCACTTGTTGACCTTTGATAGGAATGTTGGTATAGCAGCAGAGAGTTCTCGAGATTGCAACAGTCCTTAGGTTGCTGACTCAGAAGAGTATAACTTTTTCTGCAGTTGTGCCAAGTTTTTGACTTATGCCTAGTGTTTCCCCAAAAGCAAGTCATTCCCTGAGCGGGAATCAACGGTGGTAAAAGAACCGAATCCTAACCACTAGACCAACAGGGAGAGAGAAAAATACATTTCGCAAGCTAGGGGGCTAAACAGCGATTTTATTCCTCGGCTCACTTTTTGTCTATTCCCAAATGCAACTGCTTGCAATCTAAGGGGATGTAGCTCAGAGGAATAGAGCATTAGTTGAACGTACGAAGACCTCGGGGCAATCCTCAGCAGCTCCAAGAAACCACCAAACTCAGCAGATTAATTTCTAAAAGGGAACATATGCTTCTGCCTAACCTCTGACCATCTAGGTGATGGCGTTTGACTACATTTTTTATCCTTCGATAGCTCAGTTGGTAGAGCGGAGGACTGTAGGTGAAATTGCTGTAATCCTTAGGTCGCTGGTTCAAATCCGGCTCGAAGGATTGTACTTTTTTCTTGTGGCTTACGCCAACTTTTTGACAGCAGTGTACCATGACATGTGCTCGACAAAAAAATATATTTCCCTGAGAGAAGAAATGTTCACTTGTTGACCTTTGATAGGAATGTTGGTATAGCAGCAGAGAGTTCTCGAGATTGCAACAGTCCTTAGGTCGCTGACTCAGAAGAGTATAACTTTTTCTGCAGTTGTGCCAAGTTTTTGACTTATGCCTAGTGTTTCCCCAAAAGCAAGTCATTCCCTGAGCGGGAATCAAACCCAGGCAGCGGTGGTAAAAGAACCGAATCCTAACCACTAGACCAACAGGGAGAGAGAAAAATGCATTTTGCAGTGAGGGGGCTAAACAGCGATTTTATTCCTCGGCTCACTTTTTGTCTATTCCCAAATGCAACTGCTTGCAATCTAAGGGGATGTAGCTCAGAGGAATAGAGCATTAGTTGAACGTACGAAGACCTCGGGGCAATCCTCAGCAGCTCCAAGAAACCACCAAACTCAGCAGATTAATTTCTAAAAGGGAACATATGCTTCTGCCAAACCTCTGACCATCTAGGTGATGGCGCTTGAGTACATTTTTTACCCTTCGATAGCTCAGTTGGTAGAGCGGAGGACTGTAGGTGAAATTGCTGTAATCCTTAGGTCGCTGGTTCAAATCCGGCTCGAAGGATTGTACTTTTTCTTGTGGCTTACGCCAACTTTTTGACAGCAGTGTACCATGACATGTGCTCGACAAAAAAATATCTTTCCCTGAGAGAAGAAATCTTCACTTGTTGACCTTTGATAGGAATGTTGGTATAGCAGCAGAGAGTTCTCGAGATTGCAACAGTCCTTAGGTCGCTGACTCAGAAGAGTATAACTTTTTCTGCAGTTGTGCCAAGTTTTTGACTTATGCCTAGTGTTTCCCCAAAAGCAAGTCATTCCCTGAGCGGGAATCAAACCCAGGCCTCGGTGGTAAAAGAACCGAATCCTAACCACTAGACCAACAGGGAGAGAGAAAAATACATTTCGCAAGCTAGGGGGCTAAACAGCGATTTTATTCCTCGGCTCACTTTTTGTCTATTCCCAAATGCAACTGCTTGCAATCTAAGGGGATGTAGCTCAGAGGAATAGAGCATTAGTTGAACGTACGAAGACCTCGGGGCAATCCTCAGCAGCTCCAAGAAACCACCAAACTCAGCAGATTAATTTCTAAAAGGGAACATATGCTTCTGCCAAACCTCTGACCATCTAGGTGATGGCGTTTGACTACATTTTTTATCCTTTGATTGCTCAGTTGGTAGAGCGGAGGACTGAAGGTGAAATTGCTGTAATCCTTAGGTTGCTGGTTCAAATCCGGCTCGAAGGATTGTACTTTTTCTTGTGGCTTACGCCAACTTTTTGACAGCAGTGTACCATGACATGTGCTTGACAAAAAAATATCTTTCCCTGAGAGAAGAAATCTTCACTTGTTGACCTTTGATAGGAATGTTGGTATAGCAGCAGAGAGTTCTCGAGATTGCAACAGTCCTTAGGTCGCTGACTCAGAAGAGTATAACTTTTTATGCAGTTGTGCCAAGTTTTTGACTTATGCCTAGTGTTTCCCCAAAAGCAAGTCATTCCCTGGGCGGGAATCAAACCCAGGCAGCGGTGGTAAAAGAACCGAATCCTAACCACTAGACCAACAGGGAGAGAGAAAAATACATTTCGCAAGCTAGGGGGCTAAACAGCGATTTTATTCCTCGGCTCACTTTTTGTCTATTCCCAAATGCAACTGCTTGCAATCTAAGGGGATGTAGCTCAGAGGAATAGAGCATTAGTTGAACGTACGAAGACCTCGGGGCAATCCTCAGCAGCTCCAAGAAACCACCAAACTCAGCAGATTAATTTCTTAAAGGGAACATATGCTTCTGCCAAACCTCTGACTATCTAGGTGATGGCGTTTAATTACATTTTTTATCCTTCGATAGCTCAGTTGGTAGAGCGGAGGACTGTAGGTGAAATTGCTGTAATCCTTAGGTCGCTGGTTCTAATCTGGCTCGAAGGATTGTACTTTTTCTTGTGGTTTACGCCAACTTTTTGACAGCAGTGTACCATGACATGTGCTTGACAAAAAAATATCTTTCCCTGGAGAATAAATCTTCACTTGTTGACCTTTGATAGGAATGTTGGTATAGCAGCAGAGAGTTCTCGAGATTGCAACAGTCCTTAGGTTGCTGACTCAGAAGAGTATAACTTTTTCTGCAGTTGTGCCAAGTTTTTGACTTATGCCTAGTGTTTCCCCAAAAGCAAGTCATTCCCTGAGCGGGAATCAACGGTGGTAAAAGAACCGAATCCTAACCACTAGACCAACAGGGAGAGAGAAAAATACATTTCGCAAGCTAGGGGGCTAAACAGCGATTTTATTCCTCGGCTCACTTTTTGTCTATTCCCAAATGCAACTGCTTGCAATCTAAGGGGATGTAGCTCAGAGGAATAGAGCATTAGTTGAACGTACGAAGACCTCGGGGCAATCCTCAGCAGCTCCAAGAAACCACCAAACTCAGCAGATTAATTTCTAAAAGGGAACATATGCTTCTGCCAAACCTCTGACCATCTAGGTGATGGCGTTTGACTACATTTTTTATCCTTAGATAGCTCAGTTGGTAGAGCGGAGGACTGAAGGTGAAATTGCTGTAATCCTTAGGTTGCTGGTTCAAATCCGGCTCGAAGGATTGTACTTTTTCTTGTGGCTTACGCCAACTTTTTGACAGCAGTGTACCATGACATGTGCTTGACAAAAAAATATCTTTCCCTGAGAGAAGAAATCTTCACTTGTTGACCTTTGATAGGAATGTTGGTATAGCAGCAGAGAGTTCTCGAGATTGCAACAGTCCTTAGGTCGCTGACTCAGAAGAGTATAACTTTTTATGCAGTTGTGCCAAGTTTTTGACTTATGCCTAGTGTTTCCCCAAAAGCAAGTCATTCCCTGGGCGGGAATCAAACCCAGGCAGCGGTGGTAAAAGAACCGAATCCTAACCACTAGACCAACAGGGAGAGAGAAAAATACATTTCGCAAGCTAGGGGGCTAAACAGCGATTTTATTCCTCGGCTCACTTTTTGTCTATTCCCAAATGCAACTGCTTGCAATCTAAGGGGATGTAGCTCAGAGGAATAGAGCATTAGTTGAACGTACGAAGACCTCGGGGCAATCCTCAGCAGCTCCAAGAAACCACCAAACTCAGCAGATTAATTTCTTAAAGGGAACATATGCTTCTGCCAAACCTCTGACTATCTAGGAGATGGCGTTTAATTACATTTTTTATCCTTCGATAGCTCAGTTGGTAGAGCGGAGGACTGTAGGTGAAATTGCTGTAATCCTTAGGTCGCTGGTTCTAATCTGGCTCGAAGGATTGTACTTTTTCTTGTGGTTTACGCCAACTTTTTGACAGCAGTGTACCATGACATGTGCTTGACAAAAAAATATCTTTCCCTGGAGAATAAATCTTCACTTGTTGACCTTTGATAGGAATGTTGGTATAGCAGCAGAGAGTTCTCGAGATTGCAACAGTCCTTAGGTTGCTGACTCAGAAGAGTATAACTTTTTCTGCAGTTGTGCCAAGTTTTTGACTTATGCCTAGTGTTTCCCCAAAAGCAAGTCATTCCCTGAGCGGGAATCAACGGTGGTAAAAGAACCGAATCCTAACCACTAGACCAACAGGGAGAGAGAAAAATACATTTCGCAAGCTAGGGGGCTAAACAGCGATTTTATTCCTCGGCTCACTTTTTGTCTATTCCCAAATGCAACTGCTTGCAATCTAAGGGGATGTAGCTCAGAGGAATAGAGCATTAGTTGAACGTACGAAGACCTCGGGGCAATCCTCAGCAGCTCCAAGAAACCACCAAACTCAGCAGATTAATTTCTAAAAGGGAACATATGCTTCTGCCTAACCTCTGACCATCTAGGTGATGGCGTTTGACTACATTTTTTATCCTTCGATAGCTCAGTTGGTAGAGCGGAGGACTGTAGGTGAAATTGCTGTAATCCTTAGGTCGCTGGTTCAAATCCGGCTCGAAGGATTGTACTTTTTTCTTGTGGCTTACGCCAACTTTTTGACAGCAGTGTACCATGACATGTGCTCGACAAAAAAATATATTTCCCTGAGAGAAGAAATGTTCACTTGTTGACCTTTGATAGGAATGTTGGTATAGCAGCAGAGAGTTCTCGAGATTGCAACAGTCCTTAGGTCGCTGACTCAGAAGAGTATAACTTTTTCTGCAGTTGTGCCAAGTTTTTGACTTATGCCTAGTGTTTCCCCAAAAGCAAGTCATTCCCTGAGCGGGAATCAAACCCAGGCAGCGGTGGTAAAAGAACCGAATCCTAACCACTAGACCAACAGGGAGAGAGAAAAATGCATTTTGCAGTGAGGGGGCTAAACAGCGATTTTATTCCTCGGCTCACTTTTTGTCTATTCCCAAATGCAACTGCTTGCAATCTAAGGGGATGTAGCTCAGAGGAATAGAGCATTAGTTGAACGTACGAAGACCTCGGGGCAATCCTCAGCAGCTCCAAGAAACCACCAAACTCAGCAGATTAATTTCTAAAAGGGAACATATGCTTCTGCCAAACCTCTGACCATCTAGGTGATGGCGTTTGACTACATTTTTTATCCTTCGATAGCTCAGTTGGTAGAGCGGAGGACTGAAGGTGAAATTGCTGTAATCCTTAGGTTGCTGGTTCAAATCCGGCTCGAAGGATTGTACTTTTTCTTGTGGCTTACGCCAACTTTTTGACAGCAGTGTACCATGACATGTGCTTGACAAAAAAATATCTTTCCCTGAGAGAAGAAATCTTCACTTGTTGACCTTTGATAGGAATGTTGGTATAGCAGCAGAGAGTTCTCGAGATTGCAACAGTCCTTAGGTCGCTGACTCAGAAGAGTATAACTTTTTATGCAGTTGTGCCAAGTTTTTGACTTATGCCTAGTGTTTCCCCAAAAGCAAGTCATTCCCTGGGCGGGAATCAAACCCAGGCAGCGGTGGTAAAAGAACCGAATCCTAACCACTAGACCAACAGGGAGAGAGAAAAATACATTTCGCAAGCTAGGGGGCTAAACAGCGATTTTATTCCTCGGCTCACTTTTTGTCTATTCCCAAATGCAACTGCTTGCAATCTAAGGGGATGTAGCTCAGAGGAATAGAGCATTAGTTGAACGTACGAAGACCTGGGGGCAATCCTCAGCAGCTCCAAGAAACCACCAAACTCAGCAGATTAATTTCTAAAAGGGAACATATGCTTCTGCCAAACCTCTGACCATCTAGGTGATGGCGTTTGACTACATTTTTTATCCTTCGATAGCTCAGTTGGTAGAGCGGAGGACTGTAGGTGAAATTGCTGTAATCCTTAGGTCGCTGGTTCAAATCCGGCTCGAAGGATTGTACTTTTTTCTTGTGGCTTACGCCAACTTTTTGACAGCAGTGTACCATGACATGTGCTCGACAAAAAAAGATCTTTCCCTGAGAGAAGAAATGTTCACTTGTTGACCTTTGATAGGAATGTTGGTATAGCAGCAGAGAGTTCTCGAGATTGCAACAGTCCTTAGGTCGCTGACTCAGAAGAGTATAACTTTTTCTGCAGTTGTGCCAAGTTTTTGACTTATGCCTAGTGTTTCCCCAAAAGCAAGTCATTCCCTAAGCGGGAATCAAACCCAGGCAGCGGTGGTAAAAGAACCGAATCCTAACCACTAGACCAACAGGGAGAGAGAAAAATGCATTTTGCAGTGAGGTGGCTAAACAGCGATTTTATTCCTCTGCTCACTTTTTCTCTAATCCCAAACGCAACTACTTGCAATCTAAGGGGATGTAGCTCAGAGGAATAGAGCATTAGTTGTAAGAAGACCTGGGGGCAATCGTCAGCAGCTCCAAGAAACCGTCAAACTCAGCAGATTAATTTCTTAAAGGGAACATATGCTTCTGCCAAACCTCTGACTATCTAGGTGATGGCGTTTGACTACATTCGTTATCCTTCGATAGCTCAGTTGGTAGAGTGGAGGACTGTAGGGGAAATTGCTGTAATCCTTAGGTCGCTGGTTCAAATCCGGCTCGAAGGATTGTACTTTTTCTTGTGGCTTACGCCAACTTTTTGACAGCAGTGTACCATGACATGTGCTTGACAAATAATATCTTTCCCTGAGAGAAGAAATGTTCACTTGTTGACCTTTGATAGGAATGTTGGTATAGCAGCAGAGAGTTCTCGAGATTGCAACAGTCCTTAGGTCGCTGACTCAGAAGAGTATAACTTTTTCTGCAGTTGTGCCAAGTTTTTGACTTATGCCTAGTGTTTCCCCAAAAGCAAGTCATTCCCTGAGCGGGAATCAAGCCCAGGCCTCGGTGGTAAAATAAATGAATCCTAACCACTAGACCAACAGGGAGAGAGAAAAATGCATTTTGCAGTGAGGGAGCAAAACAGCGATTTTATTCCTCTGCTCACTTTTTGTCTATTCCCAAATGCAACTACTTGCAATCTAAGGGGATGTAGCTCAGAGGAATAGAGCATTAGTTGAACGTACGAAGACCTGGGGGCAATCCTCAGCAGCTCCAAGAAACCACCAAACTCAGCAGATTAATTTCTTAAAGGGAACATATGCTTCTGCCAAACCTCTGACTATATAGGTGATGGCGTTTAATTACATTTTTTATCCTTCAATAGCTCAGTTGGTAGAGCGGAGGACTGTAGGTGAAATTGCTGTAATCCTTAGGTCGCTGGTTCTAATCTGGCTCGAAGGATTGTACTTTTTCATGTGGCTTACGCCAACTTTTTGACAGCAGTGTACCATGACATGTGCTTGACAAAAAAATATCTTTCCCTGAGAGAAGAAATGTTCACTTGTTGACCTTTGATAGGAATGTTGGTATAGCAGCAGAGAGTTCTCGAGATTGCAACAGTCCTTAGGTCGCTGACTCAGAAGAGTATAACTTTTTATGCAGTTGTGCCAAGTTTTTGACTTATGCCTAGTGTTTCCCCAAAAGCAAGTCATTCCCTGAGCGGGAATCAAACCCAGGCAGCGGTGGTAAAAGAACCGAATCCTAACCACTAGACCAACAGGGAGAGAGAAAAATACATTTTGCAAGCTAGGGGGCTAAACAGCGAATTTATTCCTCGGCTCACTTTTTGTCTATTCCCAAATGCAACTGCTTGCAATCTAAGGGGATGTAGCTCAGAGGAATAGAGCATTAGTTGAACGTACGAAGACCTCGGGGCAATCCTCAGCAGCTCCAAGAAACCACCAAACTCAGCAGATTAATTTCTAAAAGGGAACATATGCTTCTGCCAAACCTCTGACCATCTAGGTGATGGCGTTTGACTGCATTTTTTATCCTTCGATAGCTCAGTTGGTAGAGCGGAGGACTGTAGGTGAAATTGCTGTAATCCTTAGGTCGCTGGTTCAAATCCAGCTCGAAGGATTGTACTTTTTTCTTGTGGCTTACGCCAACTTTTTGACAGCAGTGTACCATGACATGTGCTCGACAAAAAAATATCTTTCCCTGAGAGAAGAAATGTTCACTTGTTGACCTTTGATAGGAATGTTGGTATAGCAGCAGAGAGTTCTCGAGATTGCAACAGTCCTTAGGTCGCTGACTCAGAAGAGTATAACTTTTTCTGCAGTTGTGCCAAGTTTTTGACTTATGCCTAGTGTTTCCCCAAAAGCAAGTCATTCCCTGAGCGGGAATCAAACCCAGGCCTCGGTGGTAAAAGAAATGAATCCTAACCACTAGACCAACAGGGAGAGAGAAAAATACATTTCGCAAGCTAGGGGGCTAAACAGCGATTTTATTCCTCGGCTCACTTTTTGTCTATTCCCAAATGCAACTGCTTGCAATCTAAGGGGGTGTAGCTCAGAGGAATAGAGCATTAGTTGAACGTACGAAGACCTCGGGGCAATCCTCAGCAGCTCCAAGAAACCACCAAACTCAGCAGATTAATTTCTAAAAGGGAACATATGCTTCTGCCAAATCTCTGACCATCTAGGTGATGGCGTTTGACTACATTTTTTATCCTTCGATAGCTCAGTTGGTAGAGCGGAGGACTGTAGGTGAAATTGCTGTAATCCTTAGGTCGCTGGTTCAAATCCGGCTCGAAGGATTGTACTTTTTTCTTGTGGCTTACGCCAACTTTTTGACAGCAGTGTACCATGACATGTGCTCGACAAAAAAATATCTTTCCCTGAGAGAAGAAATGTTCACTTGTTGACCTTTGATAGGAATGTTGGTATAGCAGCAGAGAGTTCTCGAGATTGCAACAGTCCTTAGGTCGCTGACTCAGAAGAGTATAACTTTTTCTGCAGTTGTGCCAAGTTTTTGACTTATGCCTAGTGTTTCCCCAAAAGCAAGTCATTCCCTGAGCGGGAATCAAACCCAGGCCTCGGTGGTAAAAGAAATGAATCCTAACCACTAGACCAACAGGGAGAGAGAAAAATACATTTCGCAAGCTAGGGGGCTAAACAGCGATTTTATTCCTCGGCTCACTTTTTGTCTATTCCCAAATGCAACTGCTTGCAATCTAAGGGGGTGTAGCTCAGAGGAATAGAGCATTAGTTGAACGTACGAAGACCTCGGGGCAATCCTCAGCAGCTCCAAGAAACCACCAAACTCAGCAGATTAATTTCTTAAAGGGAACATATGCTTCTGCCAAACCTCTGACCATCTAGGTGATGGCGCTTGAGTACATTTTTTACCCTTCGATAGCTCAGTTGGTAGAGCGGAGGACTGTAGGTGAAATTGCTGTAATCCTTATGTCGCTGGTTCAAATCCGGCTCGAAGGATTGTACTTTTTCTTGTGGCTTACGCCAACTTTTTGACAGCAGTGTACCATGACATGTGCTTGACAAAAAAATATCTTTCCCTGAGAGAAGAAATCTTCACTTGTTGACCTTTGATAGGAATGTTGGTATAGCAGCAGAGAGTTCTCGAGATTGCAACAGTCCTTAGGTCGCTGACTCAGAAGAGTATAACTTTTTATGCAGTTGTGCCAAGTTTTTGACTTATGCCTAGTGTTTCCCCAAAAGCAAGTCATTCCCTGGGCGGGAATCAAACCCAGGCCTCGGTGGTAAAATAAATGAATCCTAACCACTAGACCAACAGGGAGAGAGAAAAATGCATTTTGCAGTGAGGGAGCTAAACAGCGATTTTATTCCTCTGCTCACTTTTTGTCTATTCCCAAATGCAACTACTTGCAATCTAAGGGGATGTAGCTCAGAGGAATAGAGCATTAGTTGAACGTACGAAGACCTGGGGGCAATCCTCAGCAGCTCCAAGAAACCACCAAACTCAGCAGATTAATTTCTTAAAGGGAACATATGCTTCTGCCAAACCTCTGACTATATAGGTGATGGCGTTTAATTACATTTTTATCCTTCGATAGCTCAGTTGGTAGAGCGGAGGACTGTAGGTGAAATTGCTGTAATCCTTAGGTCGCTGGTTCTAATCTGGCTCGAAGGATTGTACTTTTTCTTGTGGTTTACGCCAACTTTTTGACAGCAGTGTACCATGACATGTGCTTGACAAAAAAATATCTTTCCCTGAGAGAAGAAATCTTCACTTGTTGACCTTTGATAGGAATGTTGGTATAGCAGCAGAGAGTTCTCGAGATTGCAACAGTCCTTAGGTCGCTGACTCAGAAGAGTATAACTTTTTCTGCAGTTGTGCCAAGTTTTTGACTTATGCCTAGTGTTTCCCCAAAAGCAAGTCATTCCCTGAGCGGGAATCAAACCCAGGCAGCGGTGGTAAAAGAACCGAATCCTAACCACTAGACCAACAGGGAGAGAGAAAAATGCATTTTGCAGTGAGGTGGCTAAACAGCGATTTTATTCCTCTGCTCACTTTTTCTCTAATCCCAAACGCAACTACTTGCAATCTAAGGGGATGTAGCTCAGAGGAATAGAGTATTAGTTGAACGTAAGAAGACCTGGGGGCAATCGTCAGCAGCTCCAAGAAACCGTCAAACTCAGCAGATTAATTTCTTAAAGGGAACATATGCTTCTGCCAAACCTCTGACTATCTAGGTGATGGCGTTTCACTACATGCTTTATCCTTCGATAGCTCAGTTGTTAGAGCGGAGGACTGTAGGGGAAATTGCTGTAATCCTTAGGTCGCTGGTTCAAATCCGTCTCGAAGGATTGTACTTTTTCTTGTGGCTTACGCCAACTTTTTGACAGCAGTGTACCATGACATGTGCTCGACAAAAAAATATCTTTCCCTGAGAGAAGAAATGTTCACTTGTTGACCATTGATAGGAATGTTGGTATAGCAGCAGAGAGTTCTCGAGATTGCAACAGTCCTTAGGTCGCTGACTCAGAAGAGTATAACTTTTTATGCAGTTGTGCCAAGTTTTTGACTTATGCCTAGTGTTTCCCCAAAAGCAAGTCATTCCCTGAGCGGGAATCAAACCCAGGCAGCGGTGGTAAAAGAAATGAATCCTAACCACTAGACCAACAGGGAGAGAGAAAAATACATTTCGCAAGCTAGGGGGCTAAACAGCGATTTTATTCCTCGGCTCACTTTTTGTCTATTCCCAAATGCAACTGCTTGCAATCTAAGGGGGTGTAGCTCAGAGGAATAGAGCATTAGTTGAACGTACGAAGACCTCGGGGCAATCCTCAGCAGCTCCAAGAAACCACCAAACTCAGCAGATTAATTTCTTAAAGGGAACATATGCTTCTGCCAAACCTCTGACCATCTAGGTGATGGCGCTTGAGTACATTTTTTACCCTTCGATAGCTCAGTTGGTAGAGCGGAGGACTGTAGGTGAAATTGCTGTAATCCTTATGTCGCTGGTTCAAATCCGGCTCGAAGGATTGTACTTTTTCTTGTGGCTTACGCCAACTTTTTGACAGCAGTGTACCATGACATGTGCTTGACAAAAAAATATCTTTCCCTGAGAGAAGAAATCTTCACTTGTTGACCTTTGATAGGAATGTTGGTAGAGCAGCAGAGAGTTCTCGAGATTGCAACAGTCCTTAGGTCGCTGACTCAGAAGAGTATAACTTTTTCTGCAGTTGTGCCAAGTTTTTGACTTATGCCTAGTGTTTCCCCAAAAGCAAGTCATTCCCTGAGCGGGAATCAAACCCAGGCCTCGGTGGTAAAATAAATGAATCCTAACCACTAGACCAACAGGGAGAGAGAAAAATACATTTCGCAAGCTAGGGGGCTAAACAGCGATTTTATTCCTCGGCTCACTTTTTGTCTATTCCCAAATGCAACTACTTGCAATCTAAGGGGATGTAGCTCAGAGGAATAGAGTATTAGTTGAACGTAAGAAGACCTGGGGGCAATCGTCAGCAGCTCCAAGAAACCGTCAAACTCAGCAGATTAATTTCTTAAAGGGAACATATGCTTCTGCCAAACCTCTGACTATCTAGGTGATGGCGTTTCACTACATTCTTTATCCTTCGATAGCTCAGTTGGTAGAGCGGAGGACTGTAGGGGAAATTGCTGTAATCCTTAGGTCGCTGGTTCAAATCCGTCTCGAAGGATTGTACTTTTTTCTTGTGGCTTACGCCAACTTTTTGACAGCAGTGTACCATGACATGTGCTCGACAAAAAAATATCTTTCCCTGAGAGAAGAAATGTTCACTTGTTGACCTTTGATAGGAATGTTGGTATAGCAGCAGAGAGTTCTCGAGATTGCAACAGTCCTTAGGTCGCTGACTCAGAAGAGTATAACTTTTTCTGCAGTTGTGCCAAGTTTTTGACTTATGCCTAGTGTTTCCCCAAAAGCAAGTCATTCCCTGAGCGGGAATCAAACCCAGGCCTCGGTGGTAAAAGAAATGAATCCTAACCACTAGACCAACAGGGAGAGAGAAAAATACATTTCGCAAGCTAGGGGGCTAAACAGCGATTTTATTCCTCGGCTCACTTTTTGTCTATTCCCAAATGCAAATACTTGCAATCTAAGGGGATGTAGCTCAGAGGAATAGAGTATTAGTTGAACGTAAGAAGACCTGGGGGCAATCGTCAGCAGCTCCAAGAAACCGTCAAACTCAGCAGATTAATTTCTTAAAGGGAACATATGCTTCTGCCAAACCTCTGACTATCTAGGTAATGGCGTTTCACTACATTCTTTATCCTTCGATAGCTCAGTTGGTAGAGCGGAGGACTGTAGGGGAAATTGCTGTATTCCTTAGGTCGCTGGTTCAAATCCGTCTCGAAGGATTGTACTTTTTCTTGTGGCTTACGCCAACTTTTTGACAGCAGTGTACCATGACATGTGCTCGACAAAAAAATATCTTTCCCTGAGAGAAGAAATGTTCACTTGTTGACCATTGATAGGAATGTTGGTATAGCAGCAGAGAGTTCTCGAGATTGCAACAGTCCTTAGGTCGCTGACTCAGAAGAGTATAACTTTTTATGCAGTTGTGCCAAGTTTTTGACTTATGCCTAGTGTTTCCCCAAAAGCAAGTCATTCCCTGAGCGGGAATCAATCCCAGGCAGCGGTGGTAAAAGAACCGAATCCTAACCACTAGACCAACAGGGAGAGAGAAAAATACATTTCGCAAGCTAGGGGGCTAAACAGCGATTTTATTCCTCGGCTCACTTTTTGTCTATTCCCAAATGCAACTGCTTGCAATCTAAGGGGATGTAGCTCAGAGGAATAGAGCATTAGTTGAACGTACGAAGACCTCGGGGCAATCCTCAGCAGCTCCAAGAAACCACCAAACTCAGCAGATTAATTTCTAAAAGGGAACATATGCTTCTGCCAAATCTCTGACCATCTAGGTGATGGCGTTTGACTACATTTTTTATCCTTCGATAGCTCAGTTGGTAGAGCGGAGGACTGTAGGTGAAATTGCTGTAATCCTTAGGTCGCTGGTTCAAATCCGGCTCGAAGGATTGTACTTTTTTCTTGTGGCTTACGCCAACTTTTTGACAGCAGTGTACCATGACATGTGCTCGACAAAAAAATATCTTTCCCTGAGAGAAGAAATGTTCACTTGTTGACCTTTGATAGGAATGTTGGTATAGCAGCAGAGAGTTCTCGAGATTGCAACAGTCCTTAGGTCGCTGACTCAGAAGAGTATAACTTTTTCTGCAGTTGTGCCAAGTTTTTGACTTATGCCTAGTGTTTCCCCAAAAGCAAGTCATTCCCTGAGCGGGAATCAAACCCAGGCCTCGGTGGTAAAAGAAATGAATCCTAACCACTAGACCAACAGGGAGAGAGAAAAATACATTTCGCAAGCTAGAGGGCTAAACAGCGATTTTATTCCTCGGCTCACTTTTTGTCTATTCCCAAATGCAACTGCTTGCAATCTAAGGGGGTGTAGCTCAGAGGAATAGAGCATTAGTTGAACGTACGAAGACCTCGGGGCAATCCTCAGCAGCTCCAAGAAACCACCAAACTCAGCAGATTAATTTCTTAAAGGGAACATATGCTTCTGCCAAACCTCTGACCATCTAGGTGATGGCGCTTGAGTACATTTTTTACCCTTCGATAGCTCAGTTGGTAGAGCGGAGGACTGTAGGTGAAATTGCTGTAATCCTTAGGTCGCTGGTTCAAATCCGTCTCGAAGGATTGTACTTTTTCTTGTGGCTTACGCCAACTTTTTGACAGCAGTGTACCATGACATGTGCTTGACAAAAAAATATCTTTCCCTGAGAGAAGAAATCTTCACTTGTTGACCTTTGATAGGAATGTTGGTATAGCAGCAGAGAGTTCTCGAGATTGCAACAGTCCTTAGGTCGCTGACTCAGAAGAGTATAACTTTTTCTGCAGTTGTGCCAAGTTTTTGACTTATGCCTAGTGTTTCCCCAAAAGCAAGTCATTCCCTGAGCGGGAATCAAACCCAGGCCTCGGTGGTAAAATAAATGAATCCTAACCACTAGACCAACAGGGAGAGAGAAAAATACATTTCGCAAGCTAGGGGGCTAAACAGCGATTTTATTCCTCGGCTCACTTTTTGTCTATTCCCAAATGCAACTACTTGCAATCTAAGGGGATGTAGCTCAGAGGAATAGAGTATTAGTTGAACGTAAGAAGACCTGGGGGCAATCGTCAGCAGCTCCAAGAAACCGTCAAACTCAGCAGATTAATTTCTTAAAGGGAACATATGCTTCTGCCAAACCTCTGACTATCTAGGTGATGGCGTTTCACTACATTCTTTATCCTTCGATAGCTCAGTTGGTAGAGCGGAGGACTGTAGGGGAAATTGCTGTATTCCTTAGGTCGCTGGTTCAAATCCGTCTCGAAGGATTGTACTTTTTCTTGTGGCTTACGCCAACTTTTTGACAGCAGTGTACCATGACATGTGCTCGACAAAAAAATATCTTTCCCTGAGAGAAGAAATGTTCACTTGTTGACCATTGATAGGAATGTTGGTATAGCAGCAGAGAGTTCTCGAGATTGCAACAGTCCTTAGGTCGCTGACTCAGAAGAGTATAACTTTTTATGCAGTTGTGCCAAGTTTTTGACTTATGCCTAGTGTTTCCCCAAAAGCAAGTCATTCCCTGAGCGGGAATCAAACCCAGGCCTCGGTGGTAAAAGAAATGAATCCTAACCACTAGACCAACAGGGAGAGAGAAAAATACATTTCGCAAGCTAGGGGGCTAAACAGCGATTTTATTCCTCGGCTCACTTTTTGTCTATTCCCAAATGCAACTGCTTGCAATCTAAGGGGATGTAGCTCAGAGGAATAGAGCATTAGTTGAACGTACGAAGACCTCGGGGCAATCCTCAGCAGCTCCAAGAAACCACCAAACTCAGCAGATTAATTTCTAAAAGGGAACATATGCTTCTGCCAAATCTCTGACCATCTAGGTGATGGCGTTTGACTACATTTTTTATCCTTCGATAGCTCAGTTGGTAGAGCGGAGGACTGTAGGTGAAATTGCTGTAATCCTTAGGTCGCTGGTTCAAATCCGGCTCGAAGGATTGTACTTTTTTCTTGTGGCTTACGCCAACTTTTTGACAGCAGTGTACCATGACATGTGCTCGACAAAAAAATATCTTTCCCTGAGAGAAGAAATGTTCACTTGTTGACCTTTGATAGGAATGTTGGTATAGCAGCAGAGAGTTCTCGAGATTGCAACAGTCCTTAGGTCGCTGACTCAGAAGAGTATAACTTTTTCTGCAGTTGTGCCAAGTTTTTGACTTATGCCTAGTGTTTCCCCAAAAGCAAGTCATTCCCTGAGCGGGAATCAAACCCAGGCCTCGGTGGTAAAAGAAATGAATCCTAACCACTAGACCAACAGGGAGAGAGAAAAATACATTTCGCAAGCTAGAGGGCTAAACAGCGATTTTATTCCTCGGCTCACTTTTTGTCTATTCCCAAATGCAACTGCTTGCAATCTAAGGGGGTGTAGCTCAGAGGAATAGAGCATTAGTTGAACGTACGAAGACCTCGGGGCAATCCTCAGCAGCTCCAAGAAACCACCAAACTCAGCAGATTAATTTCTTAAAGGGAACATATGCTTCTGCCAAACCTCTGACCATCTAGGTGATGGCGCTTGAGTACATTTTTTACCCTTCGATAGCTCAGTTGGTAGAGCGGAGGACTGTAGGTGAAATTGCTGTAATCCTTAGGTCGCTGGTTCAAATCCGTCTCGAAGGATTGTACTTTTTCTTGTGGCTTACGCCAACTTTTTGACAGCAGTGTACCATGACATGTGCTTGACAAAAAAATATCTTTCCCTGAGAGAAGAAATCTTCACTTGTTGACCTTTGATAGGAATGTTGGTATAGCAGCAGAGAGTTCTCGAGATTGCAACAGTCCTTAGGTCGCTGACTCAGAAGAGTATAACTTTTTCTGCAGTTGTGCCAAGTTTTTGACTTATGCCTAGTGTTTCCCCAAAAGCAAGTCATTCCCTGAGCGGGAATCAAACCCAGGCCTCGGTGGTAAAATAAATGAATCCTAACCACTAGACCAACAGGGAGAGAGAAAAATACATTTCGCAAGCTAGGGGGCTAAACAGCGATTTTATTCCTCGGCTCACTTTTTGTCTATTCCCAAATGCAACTACTTGCAATCTAAGGGGATGTAGCTCAGAGGAATAGAGTATTAGTTGAACGTAAGAAGACCTGGGGGCAATCGTCAGCAGCTCCAAGAAACCGTCAAACTCAGCAGATTAATTTCTTAAAGGGAACATATGCTTCTGCCAAACCTCTGACTATCTAGGTGATGGCGTTTCACTACATTCTTTATCCTTCGATAGCTCAGTTGGTAGAGCGGAGGACTGTAGGGGAAATTGCTGTATTCCTTAGGTCGCTGGTTCAAATCCGTCTCGAAGGATTGTACTTTTTCTTGTGGCTTACGCCAACTTTTTGACAGCAGTGTACCATGACATGTGCTCGACAAAAAAATATCTTTCCCTGAGAGAAGAAATGTTCACTTGTTGACCATTGATAGGAATGTTGGTATAGCAGCAGAGAGTTCTCGAGATTGCAACAGTCCTTAGGTCGCTGACTCAGAAGAGTATAACTTTTTATGCAGTTGTGCCAAGTTTTTGACTTATGCCTAGTGTTTCCCCAAAAGCAAGTCATTCCCTGAGCGGGAATCAAACCCAGGCCTCGGTGGTAAAAGAAATGAATCCTAACCACTAGACCAACAGGGAGAGAGAAAAATACATTTCGCAAGCTAGGGGGCTAAACAGCGATTTTATTCCTCGGCTCACTTTTTGTCTATTCCCAAATGCAACTGCTTGCAATCTAAGGGGATGTAGCTCAGAGGAATAGAGCATTAGTTGAACGTACGAAGACCTCGGGGCAATCCTCAGCAGCTCCAAGAAACCACCAAACTCAGCAGATTAATTTCTAAAAGGGAACATATGCTTCTGCCAAATCTCTGACCATCTAGGTGATGGCGTTTGACTACATTTTTTATCCTTCGATAGCTCAGTTGGTAGAGCGGAGGACTGTAGGTGAAATTGCTGTAATCCTTAGGTCGCTGGTTCAAATCCGGCTCGAAGGATTGTACTTTTTTCTTGTGGCTTACGCCAACTTTTTGACAGCAGTGTACCATGACATGTGCTCGACAAAAAAATATCTTTCCCTGAGAGAAGAAATGTTCACTTGTTGACCTTTGATAGGAATGTTGGTATAGCAGCAGAGAGTTCTCGAGATTGCAACAGTCCTTAGGTCGCTGACTCAGAAGAGTATAACTTTTTCTGCAGTTGTGCCAAGTTTTTGACTTATGCCTAGTGTTTCCCCAAAAGCAAGTCATTCCCTGAGCGGGAATCAAACCCAGGCCTCGGTGGTAAAAGAAATGAATCCTAACCACTAGACCAACAGGGAGAGAGAAAAATACATTTCGCAAGCTAGAGGGCTAAACAGCGATTTTATTCCTCGGCTCACTTTTTGTCTATTCCCAAATGCAACTGCTTGCAATCTAAGGGGGTGTAGCTCAGAGGAATAGAGCATTAGTTGAACGTACGAAGACCTCGGGGCAATCCTCAGCAGCTCCAAGAAACCACCAAACTCAGCAGATTAATTTCTTAAAGGGAACATATGCTTCTGCCAAACCTCTGACCATCTAGGTGATGGCGCTTGAGTACATTTTTTACCCTTCGATAGCTCAGTTGGTAGAGCGGAGGACTGTAGGTGAAATTGCTGTAATCCTTAGGTCGCTGGTTCAAATCCGTCTCGAAGGATTGTACTTTTTCTTGTGGCTTACGCCAACTTTTTGACAGCAGTGTACCATGACATGTGCTTGACAAAAAAATATCTTTCCCTGAGAGAAGAAATCTTCACTTGTTGACCTTTGATAGGAATGTTGGTATAGCAGCAGAGAGTTCTCGAGATTGCAACAGTCCTTAGGTCGCTGACTCAGAAGAGTATAACTTTTTCTGCAGTTGTGCCAAGTTTTTGACTTATGCCTAGTGTTTCCCCAAAAGCAAGTCATTCCCTGAGCGGGAATCAAACCCAGGCCTCGGTGGTAAAATAAATGAATCCTAACCACTAGACCAACAGGGAGAGAGAAAAATACATTTCGCAAGCTAGGGGGCTAAACAGCGATTTTATTCCTCGGCTCACTTTTTGTCTATTCCCAAATGCAACTACTTGCAATCTAAGGGGATGTAGCTCAGAGGAATAGAGTATTAGTTGAACGTAAGAAGACCTGGGGGCAATCGTCAGCAGCTCCAAGAAACCGTCAAACTCAGCAGATTAATTTCTTAAAGGGAACATATGCTTCTGCCAAACCTCTGACTATCTAGGTGATGGCGTTTCACTACATTCTTTATCCTTCGATAGCTCAGTTGGTAGAGCGGAGGACTGTAGGGGAAATTGCTGTATTCCTTAGGTCGCTGGTTCAAATCCGTCTCGAAGGATTGTACTTTTTCTTGTGGCTTACGCCAACTTTTTGACAGCAGTGTACCATGACATGTGCTCGACAAAAAAATATCTTTCCCTGAGAGAAGAAATGTTCACTTGTTGACCATTGATAGGAATGTTGGTATAGCAGCAGAGAGTTCTCGAGATTGCAACAGTCCTTAGGTCGCTGACTCAGAAGAGTATAACTTTTTATGCAGTTGTGCCAAGTTTTTGACTTATGCCTAGTGTTTCCCCAAAAGCAAGTCATTCCCTGAGCGGGAATCAATCCCAGGCAGCGGTGGTAAAAGAACCGAATCCTAACCACTAGACCAACAGGGAGAGAGAAAAATACATTTCGCAAGCTAGGGGGCTAAACAGCGATTTTATTCCTCGGCTCACTTTTTGTCTATTCCCAAATGCAACTGCTTGCAATCTAAGGGGATGTAGCTCAGAGGAATAGAGCATTAGTTGAACGTACGAAGACCTCGGGGCAATCCTCAGCAGCTCCAAGAAACCACCAAACTCAGCAGATTAATTTCTAAAAGGGAACATATGCTTCTGCCAAATCTCTGACCATCTAGGTGATGGCGTTTGACTACATTTTTTATCCTTCGATAGCTCAGTTGGTAGAGCGGAGGACTGTAGGTTAAATTGCTGTAATCCTTAGGTCGCTGGTTCAAATCCGGCTCGAAGGATTGTACTTTTTTCTTGTGGCTTACGCCAACTTTTTGACAGCAGTGTACCATGACATGTGCTCGACAAAAAAATATCTTTCCCTGAGAGAAGAAATGTTCACTTGTTGACCTTTGATAGGAATGTTGGTATAGCAGCAGAGAGTTCTCGAGATTGCAACAGTCCTTAGGTCGCTGACTCAGAAGAGTATAACTTTTTCTGCAGTTGTGCCAAGTTTTTGACTTATGCCTAGTGTTTCCCCAAAAGCAAGTCATTCCCTGAGCGGGAATCAAACCCAGGCCTCGGTGGTAAAAGAAATGAATCCTAACCACTAGACCAACAGGGAGAGAGAAAAATACATTTCGCAAGCTAGGGGGCTAAACAGCGATTTTATTCCTCGGCTCACTTTTTGTCTATTCCCAAATGCAACTGCTTGCAATCTAAGGGGGTGTAGCTCAGAGGAATAGAGCATTAGTTGAACGTACGAAGACCTCGGGGCAATCCTCAGCAGCTCCAAGAAACCACCAAACTCAGCAGATTAATTTCTTAAAGGGAACATATGCTTCTGCCAAACCTCTGACCATCTAGGTGATGGCGCTTGAGTACATTTTTTACCCTTCGATAGCTCAGTTGGTAGAGCGGAGGACTGTAGGTGAAATTGCTGTAATCCTTAGGTCGCTGATTCAAATCCGGCTCGAAGGATTGTACTTTTTCTTGTGGCTTACGCCAACTTTTTGACAGCAGTGTACCATGACATGTGCTTGACAAAAAAATATCTTTCCCTGAGAGAAGAAATCTTCACTTGTTGACCTTTGATAGGAATGTTGGTATAGCAGCAGAGAGTTCTCGAGATTGCAACAGTCCTTAGGTCGCTGACTCAGAAGAGTATAACTTTTTATGCAGTTGTGCCAAGTTTTTGACTTATGCCTAGTGTTTCCCCAAAAGCAAGTCATTCCCTGGGCGGGAATCAAACCCAGGCCTCGGTGGTAAAAGAAATGAAATCCTAACCACTAGACCAACAGGGAGAGAGAAAAATACATTTCGCAAGCTAGGGGGCTAAACAGCGATTTTATTCCTCGGCTCACTTTTTGTCTATTCCCAAATGCAACTGCTTGCAATCTAAGGGGATGTAGCTCAGAGGAATAGAGCATTAGTTGAACGTACGAAGACCTCGGGGCAATCCTCAGCAGCTCCAAGAAACCACCAAACTCAGCAGATTAATTTCTTAAAGGGAACATATGCTTCTGCCAAACCTCTGCCCATCTAGGTGATGGCGCTTGAGTAAATTTTTTACCCTTCGATAGCTCAGTTGGTAGAGCGGAGGACTGTAGGTGAAATTGCTGTAATCCTTAGGTCGCTGGTTCAAATCCGGCTCGAAGGATTGTACTTTTTCTTGTGGCTTACGCCAACTTTTTGACAGCAGTGTACCATGACATGTGCTTGACAAAAAAATATCTTTCCCTGAGAGAAGAAATCTTCACTTGTTGACCTTTGATAGGAATGTTGGTAGAGCAGCAGAGAGTTCTCGAGATTGCAACAGTCCTTAGGTCGCTGACTCAGAAGAGTATAACTTTTTCTGCAGTTGTGCCAAGTTTTTGACTTATGCCTAGTGTTTCCCCAAAAGCAAGTCATTCCCTAAGCGGGAATCAAACCCAGGCAGCGGTGGTAAAAGTACCGAATCCTAACCACTAGACCAACAGGGAGAGAGAAAAATGCATTTTGCAGTGAGGTGGCTAAACAGCGATTTTATTCCTCTGCTCACTTTTTCTCTAATCCCAAACGCAACTACTTGCAATCTAAGGGGATGTAGCTCAGAGGAATAGAGCATTAGTTGTAAGAAGACCTGGGGGCAATCCTCAGCAGCTCCAAGAAACCACCAAACTCAGCAGATTAATTTCTTAAAGGGAACATATGCTTCTGCCAAACCTCTGACCATCTAGGTGATGGCGTTTGACTATATTTATTATCATTTGATAGCTCAGTTGGTAGAGCGGAGGACTGTAGGTGAAATTGCTATAATCCTTAGGTCGCTTGTTCAAATCCGGCTCGAAGGATTGTACTTTTTTCTTGTGGCTTACGCCAACTTTTTGACTGCAGTGTACCATGACATGTGCTTGACAAAAAAATATCTTTCCCTGAGAGAAGAAATCTTCACTTGTTGACCTTTGATAGGAATGTTGGTAGAGCAGCAGAGAGTTCTCGAGATTGCAACAGTCCTCAGGTCGCTGACTCAGAAGAGTATAACTTTTTCTGCAGTTGTGCCAAGTTTTTGACTTATGCCTAGTGTTTCCCCAAAAGCAAGTCATTCCCTGAGCGGGAATCAAACCCAGGCCTCGGTGGTAAAATAAATGAATCCTAACCACTAGACCAACAGGGAGAGAGAAAAATGCATTTTGCAGTGAGGGAGCTAAACAGCGATTTTATTCCTCTGCTCACTTTTTGTCAATTCCCAAATGCAACTACTTGCAATCTAAGGGAATGTAGCTCAGAGGAATAGAGCATTAGTTGAACGTACGAAGACCTGGGGGCAATCCTCAGCAGCTCCAAGAAACCACCAAACTCAGCAGATTAATTTCTTAAAGGGAACATATGCTTCTGCCTAACCTCTGACCATCTAGGTGATGGCGTTTGACTATATTTTTTACCCTTCGATAGCTCAGTTGGTAGAGCGGAGGACTGTAGGGGAAATTGCTGTAATCCTTAGGTCGCTGGTTCAAATCCGGCTCGAAGGATTGTACTTTTTCTTGTGGCTTACGCCAACTTTTTGACAGCAGTGTACCATGACATGTGCTTGACAAAAAATATCTTTCCCTGAGAGAAGAAATCTTCACTTGTTGACCTTTGATAGGAATGTTGGTATAGCAGCAGAGAGTTCTCGAGATTGCAACAGTCCTTAGGTCGCTGACTCAGAAGAGTATAACTTTTTCTGCAGTTGTGCCAAGTTTTTGACTTATGCCTAGTGTTTCCCCAAAAGCAAGTCATTCCCTGAGCGGGAATCAAACCCAGGCCTCGGTGGTAAAAGAAATGAATCCTAACCACTAGACCAACAGGGAGAGAGAAAAATACATTTCGCAAGCTAGGGGGCTAAACAGCGATTTTATTCCTCGGCTCACTTTTTGTCTATTCCCAAATGCAACTGCTTGCAATCTAAGGGGATGTAGCTCAGAGGAATAGAGCATTAGTTGAACGTACGAAGACCTCGGGGCAATCCTCAGCAGCTCCAAGAAACCACCAAACTCAGCAGATTAATTTCTTAAAGGGAACATATGCTTCTGCCAAACCTCTGACCATCTAGGTGATGGCGCTTGAGTACATTTTTTACCCTTCGATAGCTCAGTTGGTAGAGCGGAGGACTGTAGGTGAAATTGCTGTAATCCTTAGGTCGCTGGTTCAAATCCGGCTCGAAGGATTGTACTTTTTCTTGTGGCTTACGCCAACTTTTTGACTGCAGTGTACCATGACATGTGCTTGACAAAAAAATATCTTTCCCTGAGAGAAGAAATCTTCACTTGTTGACCTTTGATAGGAATGTTGGTATAGCAGCAGAGAGTTCTCGAGATTGCAACAGTCCTTAGGTCGCTGACTCAGAAGAGTATAACTTTTTCTGCAGTTGTGCCAAGTTTTTGACTTATGCCTAGTGTTTCCCCAAAAGCAAGTCATTCCCTGAGCGGGAATCAAACCCAGGCCTCGGTGGTAAAATAAATGAATCCTAACCACTAGACCAACAGGGAGAGAGAAAAATGCATTTTGCAGTGAGGGAGCTAAACAGCGATTTTATTCCTCTGCTCACTTTTTGTCAATTCCCAAATGCAACTACTTGCAATCTAAGGGAATGTAGCTCAGAGGAATAGAGCATTAGTTGAACGTACGAAGACCTGGGGGCAATCCTCAGCAGCTCCAAGAAACCACCAAACTCAGCAGATTAATTTCTTAAAGGGAACATATGCTTCTGCCTAACCTCTGACCATCTAGGTGATGGCGTTTGACTACATTTTTTATCCTTCGATAGCTCAGTTGGTAGAGCGGAGGACTGTAGGTGAAATTGCTGTAATCCTTAGGTCGCTGGTTCAAATCCGGCTCGAAGGATTGTACTTTTTCTTGTGGCTTACGCCAACTTTTTGACAGCAGTGTACCATGACATGTGCTTGACAAAAAATATCTTTCCCTGAGAGAAGAAATGTTCACTTGTTGACCATTGATAGGAATGTTGGTATAGCAGCAGAGAGTTCTCGAGATTGCAACAGTCCTTAGGTCGCTGACTCAGAAGAGTATAACTTTTTCTGCAGTTGTGCCAAGTTTTTGACTTATGCCTAGTGTTTCCCCAAAAGCAAGTCATTCCCTGAGCGGGAATCAAACCCAGGCAGCGGTGGTAAAAGAACCGAATCCTAACCACTAGACCAACAGGGAGAGAGAAAAATACATTTCGCAAGCTAGGGGGCTAAACAGCGATTTTATTCCTCGGCTCACTTTTTGTCTATTCCCAAATGCAACTGCTTGCAATCTAAGGGGATGTAGCTCAGAGGAATAGAGCATTAGTTGAACGTACGAAGACCTCGGGGCAATCCTCAGCAGCTCCAAGAAACCACCAAACTCAGCAGATTAATTTCTTAAAGGGAACATATGCTTCTGCCAAACCTCTGACCATCTAGGTGATGGCGTTTGACTACATTTTTTATCCTTCGATAGCTCAGTTGGTAGAGCGGAGGACTGTAGGTGAAATTGCTGTAATCCTTAGGTTGCTGGTTCAAATCTGGCTCGAAGGATTGTACTTTTTCTTGTGGCTTACGCCAACTTTTTGACAGCAGTGTACCATGACATGTGCTTGACAAAAAATATCTTTCCCTGAGAGAAGAAATCTTCACTTGTTGACATTTGATAGGAATGTTGGTAGAGCAGCAGATGGTTCTCGAGATTGCAAGAGTCCTTAGGTCGCTGACTCAGAAGAGTATAACTTTTTCTGCAGTTCTTCCAAGTTTTTGACTCATGCCTAGTGTTTACCCAAAAGCAAGTCATTCCCTGAGCGGGAATCAAACCCAGGCCGCGGTGGTAAAAGAATCGAATCCTAACCACTAGACCAACAGGGAGAGAGAAAAATACTTTTTGCAAGCTAGGGGGCTAAACAGCGATTTTATTCCTCGGCTCACTTTTTGTCTATTCCCAAATGCAACTACTTGCAATCTAAGGGGATGTAGCTCAGAGGAATAGAGCATTAGTTGAACGTACGAAGACCTGGGGGCAATCCTCAGCAGCTCCAAGAAACCACCAAACTCAGCAGATTAATTTCTAAAAGGGAACATATGCTTCTGCCAAACCTCTGACCATCTAGGTGATGGCGTTTGACTACATTTTTTATCCTTCGATAGCTCGTTTGGTAGAGCGGAGGACTGTAGGTGAAATTGCTGTAATCCTTAGGTCGCTGGTTCAAATCCGGCTCGAAAGATTGTATTTTTTTCTTGTGGCTTACGCCAACTTTTTGACAGCAGTGTACCATGACATGTGCTCGACAAAAAAATATCTTTCCCCGAGAGAAGAAATGTTCACTTGTTGACCTTTGATAGGAATGTTGGTATAGCAGCAGAGAGTTCTCGAGATTGCAACAGTCCTTTGGTCGCTGACTCAGAAGAGTATAACTTTTTCTGCAGTTTTGCCAAGTTTTTGACTTATGCCTAGTGTTTCCCCAAAAGCAAGTCATTCCCTGAGCGGGAATCAAACCCAGGCAGCGGTGGTAAAATAACCGAATCCTAACCACTAGACCAACAGGGAGAGTGATAAATGCATTTTGCAGTGAGGTGGCTAAACTGCGATTTTATTCCTCTGCTCACTTTTTCTCTAATCCCAAACGCAACTACTTGCAATCTAAGGGGATGTAGCTCAGAGGAATAGAGCATTAGTTGAACGTAAGAAGACCTGGGGGCAATCGTCAGCAGCTCCAAGAAACCGTCAAACTCAGCAGATTAATTTCTTAAAGGGAACATATGCTTCTGCCAAACCTCTGACTATCTAGGTGATGGCGTTTGACTACATTCTTTATCCTTCGATAGCTCAGTTGGTAGAGTGGAGGACTGTAGGGGAAATTGCTGTAATCCTTGGGTTGCTGGTTCAAATCCGTCTCGAAGGATTGTACTTTTTCTTGTGGCTTACGCCAACTTTTTGACAGCAGTGTACCATGACATGTGCTTGACAAAAAATATCTTTCCCTGAGAGAAGAAATGTTCACTTGTTGACCTTTGATAGGAATGTTGGTATAGCAGCAGAGAGTTCTCGAGATTGCAACAGTCCTTAGGTCGCTGACTCAGAAGAGTATAACTTTTTCTGCAGTTGTGCCAAGTTTTTGACTTATGCCTAGTGTTTCCCCAAAAGCAAGTCATTCCCTGAGCGGGAATCAAACCCAGGCAGCGGTGGTAAAAGAACCGAATCCTAACCACTAGACCAACAGGGAGAGAGAAAAATACATTTCGCAAGCTAGGGGGCTAAACAGCGATTTTATTCCTCGGCTCACTTTTTGTCTATTCCCAAATGCAACTGCTTGCAATCTAAGGGGATGTAGCTCAGAGGAATAGAGCATTAGTTGAACGTACGAAGACCTCGGGGCAATCCTCAGCAGCTCCAAGAAACCACCAAACTCAGCAGATTAATTTCTTAAAGGGAACATATGCTTCTGCCAAACCTCTGACCATCTAGGTGATGGCGTTTGACTACATTTTTTATCCTTCGATAGCTCAGTTGGTAGAGCGGAGGACTGTAGGTGAAATTGCTGTAATCCTTAGGTTGCTGGTTCAAATCTGGCTCGAAGGATTGTACTTTTTCTTGTGGCTTACGCAAACTTTTTGACAGCAGTGTACCATGACATGTGCTTGACAAAAAATATCTTTCCCTGAGAGAAGAAATCTTCACTTGTTGACATTTGATAGGAATGTTGGTAGAGCAGCAGATGGTTCTCGAGATTGCAAGAGTCCTTAGGTCGCTGACTCAGAAGAGTATAACTTTTTCTGCAGTTCTTCCAAGTTTTTGACTCATGCCTAGTGTTTACCCAAAAGCAAGTCATTCCCTGAGCGGGAATCAAACCCAGGCCGCGGTGGTAAAATAATCGAATCCTAACCACTAGACCAACAGGGAGAGAGAAAAATACTTTTTGCAAGCTAGGGGGCTAAACAGCGATTTTATTCCTCGGCTCACTTTTTGTCTATTCCCAAATGCAACTACTTGCAATCTAAGGGGATGTAGCTCAGAGGAATAGAGCATTAGTTGAACGTACGAAGACCTGGGGGCAATCCTCAGCAGCTCCAAGAAACCACCAAACTCAGCAGATTAATTTCTAAAAGGGAACATATGCTTCTGCCAAACCTCTGACCATCTAGGTGATGGCGTTTGACTACATTTTTTATCCTTCGATAGCTCGTTTGGTAGAGCGGAGGACTGTAGGTGAAATTGCTGTAATCCTTAGGTCGCTGGTTCAAATCCGGCTCGAAAGATTGTACTTTTTTCTTGTGGCTTACGCCAACTTTTTGACAGCAGTGTACCATGACATGTGCTCGACAAAAAAATATCTTTCCCCGAGAGAAGAAATGTTCACTTGTTGACCTTTGATAGGAATGTTGGTATAGCAGCAGAGAGTTCTCGAGATTGCAACAGTCCTTTGGTCGCTGACTCAGAAGAGTATAACTTTTTCTGCAGTTTTGCCAAGTTTTTGACTTATGCCTAGTGTTTCCCCAAAAGCAAGTCATTCCCTGAGCGGGAATCAAACCCAGGCAGCGGTGGTAAAATAACCGAATCCTAACCACTAGACCAACAGGGAGAGTGATAAATGCATTTTGCAGTGAGGTGGCTAAACTGCGATTTTATTCCTCTGCTCACTTTTTCTCTAATCCCAAACGCAACTACTTGCAATCTAAGGGGATGTAGCTCAGAGGAATAGAGCATTAGTTGAACGTAAGAAGACCTGGGGGCAATCGTCAGCAGCTCCAAGAAACCGTCAAACTCAGCAGATTAATTTCTTAAAGGGAACATATGCTTCTGCCAAACCTCTGACTATCTAGGTGATGGCGTTTGACTACATTCTTTATCCTTCGATAGCTCAGTTGGTAGAGTGGAGGACTGTAGGGGAAATTGCTGTAATCCTTGGGTTGCTGGTTCAAATCCGTCTCGAAGGATTGTACTTTTTCTTGTGGCTTACGCCAACTTTTTGACAGCAGTGTACCATGACATGTGCTTGACAAAAAATATCTTTCCCTGAGAGAAGAAATGTTCACTTGTTGACCTTTGATAGGAATGTTGGTATAGCAGCAGAGAGTTCTCGAGATTGCAACAGTCCTTAGGTCGCTGACTCAGAAGAGTATAACTTTTTCTGCAGTTGTGCCAAGTTTTTGACTTATGCCTAGTGTTTCCCCAAAAGCAAGTCATTCCCTGAGCGGGAATCAAACCCAGGCAGCGGTGGTAAAAGAACCGAATCCTAACCACTAGACCAACAGGGAGAGAGAAAAATACATTTCGCAAGCTAGGGGGCTAAACAGCGATTTTATTCCTCGGCTCACTTTTTGTCTATTCCCAAATGCAACTGCTTGCAATCTAAGGGGATGTAGCTCAGAGGAATAGAGCATTAGTTGAACGTACGAAGACCTCGGGGCAATCCTCAGCAGCTCCAAGAAACCACCAAACTCAGCAGATTAATTTCTTAAAGGGAACATATGCTTCTGCCAAACCTCTGACCATCTAGGTGATGGCGTTTGACTACATTTTTTATCCTTCGATAGCTCAGTTGGTAGAGCGGAGGACTGTAGGTGAAATTGCTGTAATCCTTAGGTTGCTGGTTCAAATCTGGCTCGAAGGATTGTACTTTTTCTTGTGGCTTACGCAAACTTTTTGACAGCAGTGTACCATGACATGTGCTTGACAAAAAATATCTTTCCCTGAGAGAAGAAATCTTCACTTGTTGACATTTGATAGGAATGTTGGTAGAGCAGCAGATGGTTCTCGAGATTGCAAGAGTCCTTAGGTCGCTGACTCAGAAGAGTATAACTTTTTCTGCAGTTCTTCCAAGTTTTTGACTCATGCCTAGTGTTTACCCAAAAGCAAGTCATTCCCTGAGCGGGAATCAAACCCAGGCCGCGGTGGTAAAATAATCGAATCCTAACCACTAGACCAACAGGGAGAGAGAAAAATACTTTTTGCAAGCTAGGGGGCTAAACAGCGATTTTATTCCTCGGCTCACTTTTTGTCTATTCCCAAATGCAACTACTTGCAATCTAAGGGGATGTAGCTCAGAGGAATAGAGCATTAGTTGAACGTACGAAGACCTGGGGGCAATCCTCAGCAGCTCCAAGAAACCACCAAACTCAGCAGATTAATTTCTAAAAGGGAACATATGCTTCTGCCAAACCTCTGACCATCTAGGTGATGGCGTTTGACTACATTTTTTATCCTTCGATAGCTCGTTTGGTAGAGCGGAGGACTGTAGGTGAAATTGCTGTAATCCTTAGGTCGCTGGTTCAAATCCGGCTCGAAAGATTGTACTTTTTTCTTGTGGCTTACGCCAACTTTTTGACAGCAGTGTACCATGACATGTGCTCGACAAAAAAATATCTTTCCCCGAGAGAAGAAATGTTCACTTGTTGACCTTTGATAGGAATGTTGGTATAGCAGCAGAGAGTTCTCGAGATTGCAACAGTCCTTTGGTCGCTGACTCAGAAGAGTATAACTTTTTCTGCAGTTTTGCCAAGTTTTTGACTTATGCCTAGTGTTTCCCCAAAAGCAAGTCATTCCCTGAGCGGGAATCAAACCCAGGCAGCGGTGGTAAAATAACCGAATCCTAACCACTAGACCAACAGGGAGAGTGATAAATGCATTTTGCAGTGAGGTGGCTAAACTGCGATTTTATTCCTCTGCTCACTTTTTCTCTAATCCCAAACGCAACTACTTGCAATCTAAGGGGATGTAGCTCAGAGGAATAGAGCATTAGTTGAACGTAAGAAGACCTGGGGGCAATCGTCAGCAGCTCCAAGAAACCGTCAAACTCAGCAGATTAATTTCTTAAAGGGAACATATGCTTCTGCCAAACCTCTGACTATCTAGGTGATGGCGTTTGACTACATTCTTTATCCTTCGATAGCTCAGTTGGTAGAGTGGAGGACTGTAGGGGAAATTGCTGTAATCCTTGGGTTGCTGGTTCAAATCCGTCTCGAAGGATTGTACTTTTTCTTGTGGCTTACGCCAACTTTTTGACAGCAGTGTACCATGACATGTGCTTGACAAAAAATATCTTTCCCTGAGAGAAGAAATGTTCACTTGTTGACCTTTGATAGGAATGTTGGTAGAGCAGCAGATGGTTCTCGAGATTGCAAGAGTCCTTAGGTCGCTGACTCAGAAGAGTATAACTTTTTCTGCAGTTCTTCCAAGTTTTTGACTCATGCCTAGTGTTTACCCAAAAGCAAGTCATTCCCTGAGCGGGAATCAAACCCAGGCCGCGGTGGTAAAATAATCGAATCCTAACCACTAGACCAACAGGGAGAGAGAAAAATACTTTTTGCAAGCTAGGGGGCTAAACAGCGATTTTATTCCTCGGCTCACTTTTTGTCTATTCCCAAATGCAACTACTTGCAATCTAAGGGGATGTAGCTCAGAGGAATAGAGCATTAGTTGAACGTACGAAGACCTGGGGGCAATCCTCAGCAGCTCCAAGAAACCACCAAACTCAGCAGATTAATTTCTAAAAGGGAACATATGCTTCTGCCAAACCTCTGACCATCTAGGTGATGGCGTTTGACTACATATTTTATCCTTCGATAGCTCGTTTGGTAGAGCGGAGGACTGTAGGTGAAATTGCTGTAATCCTTAGGTCGCTGGTTCAAATCCGGCTCGAAAGATTGTACTTTTTTCTTGTGGCTTACGCCAACTTTTTGACAGCAGTGTACCATGACATGTGCTCGACAAAAAAATATCTTTCCCCGAGAGAAGAAATGTTCACTTGTTGACCTTTGATAGGAATGTTGGTATAGCAGCAGAGAGTTCTCGAGATTGCAACAGTCCTTAGGTCGCTGACTCAGAAGAGTATAACTTTTTCTGCAGTTTTGCCAAGTTTTTGACTTATGCCTAGTGTTTCCCCAAAAGCAAGTCATTCCCTGAGCGGGAATCAAACCCAGGCAGCGGTGGTAAAAATAACCGAATCCTAACCACTAGACCAACAGGGAGAGTGATAAATGCATTTTGCAGTGAGGTGGCTAAACTGCGATTTTATTCCTCTGCTCACTTTTTCTCTAATCCCAAACGCAACTACTTGCAATCTAAGGGGATGTAGCTCAGAGGAATAGAGCATTAGTTGAACGTAAGAAGACCTGGGGGCAATCGTCAGCAGCTCCAAGAAACCGTCAAACTCAGCAGATTAATTTCTTAAAGGGAACATATGCTTCTGCCAAACCTCTGACTATCTAGGTGATGGCGTTTGACTACATTCTTTATCCTTCGATAGCTCAGTTGGTAGAGTGGAGGACTGTAGGGGAAATTGCTGTAATCCTTGGGTTGCTGGTTCAAATCCGTCTCGAAAGATTGTACTTTTTCTTGTGGCTTACGCCAACTTTTTGACAGCAGTGTACCATGACATGTGCTTGACAAAAAATATCTTTCCCTGAGAGAAGAAATGTTCACTTGTTGACCTTTGATAGGAATGTTGGTATAGCAGCAGAGAGTTCTCGAGATTGCAACAGTCCTTAGGTCGCTGACTCAGAAGAGTATAACTTTTTCTGCAGTTGTGCCAAGTTTTTGACTTATGCCTAGTGTTTCCCCAAAAGCAAGTCATTCCCTGAGCGGGAATCAAACCCAGGCCGCGGTGGTAAAAGAACCGAATCCTAACCACTAGACCAACAGGGAGAGAGAAAAATACATTTCGCAAGCTAGGGGGCTAAACAGCGATTTTATTCCTCGGCTCACTTTTTGTCTATTCCCAAATGCAACTGCTTGCAATCTAAGGGGATGTAGCTCAGAGGAATAGAGCATTAGTTGAACGTACGAAGACCTCGGGGCAATCCTCAGCAGCTCCAAGAAACCACCAAACTCAGCAGATTAATTTCTTAAAGGGAACATATGCTTCTGCCAAACCTCTGACCATCTAGGTGATGGCGTTTGACTACATTTTTTATCCTTCGATAGCTCAGTTGGTAGAGCGGAGGACTGTAGGTGAAATTGCTTTAATCCTTAGGTTGCTGGTTCAAATCTGGCTCGAAGGATTGTACTTTTTCTTGTGGCTTACGCCAACTTTTTGACAGCAGTGTACCATGACATGTGCTTGACAAAAAATATCTTTCCCTGAGAGAAGAAATCTTCACTTGTTGACATTTGATAGGAATGTTGGTAGAGCAGCAGATGGTTCTCGAGATTGCAAGAGTCCTTAGGTCGCTGACTCAGAAGAGTATAACTTTTTCTGCAGTTCTTCCAAGTTTTTGACTCATGCCTAGTGTTTACCCAAAAGCAAGTCATTCCCTGAGCGGGAATCAAACCCAGGCCGCGGTGGTAAAAGAATCGAATCCTAACCACTAGACCAACAGGGAGAGAGAAAAATACTTTTTGCAAGCTAGGGGGCTAAACAGCGATTTTATTCCTCGGCTCACTTTTTGTCTATTCCCAAATGCAACTACTTGCAATCTAAGGGGATGTAGCTCAGAGGAATAGAGCATTAGTTGAACGTACGAAGACCTGGGGGCAATCCTCAGCAGCTCCAAGAAACCACCAAACTCAGCAGATTAATTTCTAAAAGGGAACATATGCTTCTGCCAAACCTCTGACCATCTAGGTGATGGCGTTTGACTACATTCTTTATCCTTCGATAGCTCAGTTGGTAGAGTGGAGGACTGTAGGGGAAATTGCTGTAATCCTTGGGTTGCTGGTTCAAATCCGTCTCGAAGGATTGTACTTTTTCTTGTGGCTTACGCCAACTTTTTGACAGCAGTGTACCATGACATGTGCTTGACAAAAAATATCTTTCCCTGAGAGAAGAAATGTTCACTTGTTGACCTTTGATAGGAATGTTGGTATAGCAGCAGAGAGTTCTCGAGATTGCAACAGTCCTTAGGTCGCTGACTCAGAAGAGTATAACTTTTTCTGCAGTTGTGCCAAGTTTTTGACTTATGCCTAGTGTTTCCCCAAAAGCAAGTCATTCCCTGAGCGGGAATCAAACCCAGGCAGCGGTGGTAAAAGAACCGAATCCTAACCACTAGACCAACAGGGAGAGAGAAAAATACATTTCGCAAGCTAGGGGGCTAAACAGCGATTTTATTCCTCGGCTCACTTTTTGTCTATTCCCAAATGCAACTGCTTGCAATCTAAGGGGATGTAGCTCAGAGGAATAGAGCATTAGTTGAACGTTGAACGTACGAAGACCTCGGGGCAATCCTCAGCAGCTCCAAGAAACCACCAAACTCAGCAGATTAATTTCTTAAAGGGAACATATGCTTCTGCCAAACCTCTGACCATCTAGGTGATGGCGTTTGACTACATTTTTTATCCTTCGATAGCTCAGTTGGTAGAGCGGAGGACTGTAGGTGAAATTGCTGTAATCCTTAGGTTGCTGGTTCAAATCCGGCTCGAAGGATTGTACTTTTTCTTGTGGCTTACGCCAACTTTTTGACAGCAGTGTACCATGACATGTGCTTGACAAAAAATATCTTTCCCTGAGAGAAGAAATCTTCACTTGTTGACATTTGATAGGAATGTTGGTAGAGCAGCAGATGGTTCTCGAGATTGCAAGAGTCCTTAGGTCGCTGACTCAGAAGAGTATAACTTTTTCTGCAGTTCTTCCAAGTTTTTGACTCATGCCTAGTGTTTACCCAAAAGCAAGTCATTCCCTGAGCGGGAATCAAACCCAGGCCGCGGTGGTAAAAGAATCGAATCCTAACCACTAGACCAACAGGGAGAGAGAAAAATACTTTTTGCAAGCTAGGGGGCTAAACAGCGATTTTATTCCTCGGCTCACTTTTTGTCTATTCCCAAATGCAACTACTTGCAATCTAAGGGGATGTAGCTCAGAGGAATAGAGCATTAGTTGAACGTACGAAGACCTGGGGGCAATCCTCAGCAGCTCCAAGAAACCACCAAACTCAGCAGATTAATTTCTAAAAGGGAACATATGCTTCTGCCAAACCTCTGACCATCTAGGTGATGGCGTTTGACTACATTTTTTATCCTTCGATAGCTCGTTTGGTAGAGCGGAGGACTGTAGGTGAAATTGCTGTAATCCTTAGGTCGCTGGTTCAAATCCGGCTCGAAAGATTGTACTTTTTTCTTGTGGCTTATGCCAACTTTTTGACAGCAGTGTACCATGACATGTGCTCGACAAAAAAATATCTTTCCCCGAGAGAAGAAATGTTCACTTGTTGACCTTTGATAGGAATGTTGGTATAGCAGCAGAGAGTTCTCGAGATTGCAACAGTCCTTAGGTCGCTGACTCAGAAGAGTATAACTTTTTCTGCAGTTTTGCCAAGTTTTTGACTTATGCCTAGTGTTTCCCCAAAAGCAAGTCATTCCCTGAGCGGGAATCAAACCCAGGCAGCGGTGGTAAAAGAACCGAATCCTAACCACTAGACCAACAGGGAGAGAGAAAAATGCATTTTGCAGTGAGGGGGCTAAACAGCGATTTTATTCCTCTGCTCACTTTTTCTCTAATCCCAAACGTAACTGCTTGCAATCTAAGGGGATGTAGCTCAGAGGAATAGAGCATTAGTTGAACATACGAAGACCTGGCGGCAATCGTCAGCAGCTCCCAGAAACCGTCAAACTCAGCAGATTAATTTCTTAAAGGGAACATATGCTTCTGCCAAACCTCTGACTATCTAGGTGATGGCGTTTGACTACATTCGTTATCCTTCGATAGCTCAGTTGGTAGAGCGGAGGACTGTAGGGGAAATTGCTGTAATCCTTAGGTCGCTGGTTCAAATCCGGCTCGAAGGATTGTACTATTCTTGTGGCTTACGCCAACTTTTTGACAGCAGTGTACCATGACATGTGCTTGACAAATAATATCTTTCCCTGAGAGAAGAAATGTTCACTTGTTGACCTTTGATAGGAATGTTGGTATAGCAGCAGAGAGTTCTCGAGATTGCAACAGTCCTTAGGTCGCTGACTCAGAATAGTATAACTTTTTCTGCAGTTGTGCCAAGTTTTTGACTTATGCCTAGTGTTTCCCCAAAAGCAAGTCATTCCCTGAGCGGGAATCAAACCCAGGCCTCGGTGGTAAAATAAATGAATCCTAACCACTAGACCAACAGGGAGAGAGAAAAATGCATTTTGCAGTGAGGTGGCTAAACAGCGATTTTATTCCTCGGCTCACTTTTTCTCTAATCCCAAACGCAACTACTTGCAATCTAAGGGGATGTAGCTCAGAGGAATAGAGCATTAGTTGAACGTAAGAAGACCTGGGGGCAATCGTCAGCAGCTCCAAGAAACCGTCAAACTCAGCAGATTAATTTCTTAAAGGGAACATATGCTTCTGCCAAACCTCTGACTATCTAGGTGATGGCGTTTCACTACATTCTTTATCCTTCGATAGCTCAGTTGGTAGAGCGGAGGACTGTAGGGGAAATTGCTGTAATCCTTAGGTCGCTGGTTCAAATCAGGCTCGAAGGCGAAGGATTGTAGTTTTTCTTGTGGCTTACGCCAACTTTTTGACAGCAGTGTACCATGACATGTGCTTGACAAAAAATATCTTTCCCTGAGAGAAGAAATGTTCACTTGTTGACCTTTGATAGGAATGTTGGTATAGCAGCAGAGAGTTCTCGAGATTGCAACAGTCCTTAGGTCGCTGACTCAGAATAGTATAACTTTTTCTGCAGTTGTGCCAAGTTTTTGACTTATGCCTAGTGTTTCCCCAAAAGCAAGTCATTCCCTGAGCGGGAATCAAACCCAGGCAGCGGTGGTAAAAGAACCGAATCCTAACCACTAGACCAACAGGGAGAGAGAAAAATACATTTCGCAAGCTAGGGGGCTAAACAACGATTTTATTCCTCGGCTCACTTTTTGTCTATTCCCAAATGCAACTACTTGCAATCTAAGGGGATGTAGCTCAGAGGAATAGAGCATTACTTGAACGTACGACGACCTGGGGGCAATACTCAGCAGCTCCAAGAAACCACCAAACTCAGCAGATTAATTTCTTAAAGGGAACATATGCTTCTGCCAAACCTCTGACCATCTAGGTGATGGCGTTTGACTAAATACTTTAACCTTCGATAGCTCAGTAGGTAGAGCGGAGGACTGTAGGTGAAAATGCTGTAATCCTTAGGTCGCTGGTTCAAATCCGGTTCGAAGGATTGTACTTTTTCTTGTGGCTTACGCCAACTTTTTGACAGCAGTGTACCATGACATGTGCTTGACAAAAAATATCTTTCCCTGAGAGAAGAAATCTTCACTTGTTGACCTTTGATAGGAATGTTGGTAGAGCAGCAGAGAGTTCTCGAGATTGCAACAGTCCTTAGGTCGCTGACTCAGAAGAGTATAACTTTTTCTGCAGTTGTGCCAAGTTTTTGACTTATGCCTAGTGTTTCCCCAAAAGCAAGTAATTCCCTGAGCGGGAATCAAACCCAGGCCTCGGTGGTAAAAGAAATGAATCCTAACCACTTGACCAACAGGGAGAGAGAAAAAGACATTTCGCAAGCTAGGGGGCTAAACAGCGATTTTATTCCTCTGCTCACTTTTTGTCAAATCCAAAATGCAACTACTTGCATTATAAGGGGATGTAGCTCAGAGGAATAGAGCATTAGTTGAACGTACGAAGACCTGGGGGCAATCGTCAGCAGCTCCAAGAAACCGTCAAACTCAGCAGATTAATTTCTTAAAGGGAACATATGCTTCTGCCAAACCTCTGACTATCTAGCTGATGGCGTTTGACTACATTCGTTAGCCTTCGATAGCTCAGTTGGTAGAGTGGAGGACTGTAGGGGAAATTGCTGTAATCCTTAGGTCGCTGGTTCAAATCCGGCTCGAAGGATTGTACTTTTTCTTGTGGCTTACGCCAACTTTTTGACAGCAGTGTACCATGACATGTGCTTGACAAATAATATCTTTCCCTGAGAGAAGAAATCTTCACTTGTTGACCTTTGATAGGAATGTTGGTATAGCAGCAGAGAGTTCTCGAGATTGCAACAGTCCTTAGGTCGCTGACTCAGAAGAGTATAACTTTTTCTGCAGTTGTGCCAAGTTTTTGACTTATGCCTAGTGTTTCCCCAAAAGCAAGTCATTCCCTGAGCGGGAATCAAACCCAGGCCTCGGTGGTAAAAGAAATGAATCCTAACCACTTAAACAACAGGGAGAGAGAAAAAGACATTTCGCAAGCTAGGGGGCTAAACAGCGATTTTATTCCTCTGCTCACTTTTTGTCGAATCCAAAATGCAACTACTTGCATTATAAGGGGATGTAGCTCAGAGGAATAGAGCATTAGTTGAACGTACGAAGACCTGGGGGCAATCGTCAGCAGCTCCAAGAAACCGTCAAACTCAGCAGATTAATTTCTTAAAGGGAACATATGCTTCTGCCAAACCTCTGACCATCTAGGTGATGGCGTTTGACTATATTTTTTATCCTTCGATAGCTCAGTTGGTAGAGCGGAGGACTGTAGGTGAAATTGCTGTAATCCTTAGGTCGCTGGTTCAAATCCGGCTCGAAGGATTGTACTTTTTTCTTGTGGTTTACGCCAACTTTTTGACAGCAGTGTACCATGACATGTGCTTGACAAAAAAATATCTTTCCCTGAGAGAAGAAATCTTCACTTGTTGACCTTTGATAGGAATGTTGGTATAGCAGCAGAGAGTTCTCGAGATTGCAACAGTCCTTAGGTCGCTGACTCAGAAGAGTATAACTTTTTCTGCAGTTGTGCCAAGTTTTTGACTTATGCCTAGTGTTTCCCCAAAAGCAAGTCATTCCCTGAGCGGGAATCAAACCCAGGCCTCGGTGGTAAAAGAAATGAATCCTAACCACTTAAACAACAGGGAGAGAGAAAAAGACATTTCGCAAGCTAGGGGGCTAAACAGCGATTTTATTCCTCTGCTCACTTTTTGTCGAATCCAAAATGCAACTACTTGCATTATAAGGGGATGTAGCTCAGAGGAATAGAGCATTAGTTGAACGTACGAAGACCTGGGGGCAATCGTCAGCAGCTCCAAGAAACCGTCAAACTCAGCAGATTAATTTCTTAAAGGGAACATATGCTTCTGCCAAACCTCTGACCATCTAGGTGATGGCGTTTGACTATATTTATTATCCTTCGATAGCTCAGTTGGTAGAGCGGAGGACTGTAGGTGAAATTGCTGTAATCCTGAGGTCGCTGGTTCAAATCCGGCTCGAAGGATTGTACTTTTTTCTTGTGGTTTACGCCAACTTTTTGACAGCAGTGTACCATGACATGTGCTTGACAAAAAATATCTTTCCCTGAGAGAAGAAATCTTCACTTGTTGACCTTTGATAGGAATGTTGGTAGAGCAGCAGAGAGTTCTCGAGATTGCAACAGTCCTTAGGTCGCTGACTCAGAAGAGTATAACTTTTTCTGCAGTTGTGCCAAGTTTTTGACTTATGCCTAGTGTTTCCCCAAAAGCAAGTCATTCCCTGAGCGGGAATCAAACCCAGGCAGCGGTGGTAAAAGAACCGAATCCTAACCACTAGACCAACAGGGAGAGAAAAAAATATATTTCGCAAGCTAGGGGGCTAAACAGCGATTTTATTCCTCGGCTCACTTTTTGTCTATTCCCAAATGCAACTGCTTGCAATCTAAGGGGATGTAGCTCAGAGGAATAGAGCATTAGTTGAACGTACGAAGACCTGGGGGCAATCCTCAGCAGCTCCAAGAAACCACCAAACTCAGCAGATTAATTTCTTAAAGGGAACATATGCTTCTGCCAAACCTCTGACTATCTAGGTGATGGCGTTTAACTACATTTTTTATCCTTCGATAGCTCATTTGGTAGAGCGGAGGACTGTAGGTGAAATTGCTGTAATCCTTATGTTGCTGGTTCTAATCTGGCTCGAAGGATTGTACTTTTTCTTGTGGCTTACGCCAACTTTTTGACAGCAGTGTACCATGACATGTGCTTGACAAAAAAATATATTTCCCTGAGAGAAGAAATGTTCACTTGTTGACCTTTGATAGGAATGTTGGTATAGCAGCAGAGAGTTCTCGAGATTGCAACAGTCCTTAGGTCGCTGACTCAGAAGAGTATAACTTTTTCTGCAGTTGTGCCAAGTTTCTGATTTATGCCTAGTGTTTCCCCAAAAGCAAGTCATTCCCTGAGCGGGAATCAAACCCAGGCAGCGGTGGTAAAATAACCGAATCCTAACCACTAGACCAACAGGGAGAGTGATAAATGCATTTTGCAGTGAGGTGGCTAAACTGCGATTTTATTCCTCTGCTCACTTTTTCTCTAATCCCAAACGCAACTACTTGCAATCTAAGGGGATGTAGCTCAGAGGAATAGAGCATTAGTTGAACGTAAGAAGACCTGGGGGCAATCGTCAGCAGCTCCAAGAAACCGTCAAACTCAGCAGATTAATTTCTTAAAGGGAACATATGCTTCTGCCAAACCTCTGACTATCTAGGTGATGGCGTTTGACTACATTTTTTATCCTTCGATAGCTCAGTTGGTAGAGTGGAGGACTGTAGGTGAAATTGCTGTAATCCTTAGGTCGCTGGTTCAAATCCGGCTCGATGGCGAAGGATTGTAGTTTTTCTTGTGGCTTACGCCAACTTTTTGACAGCAGTGTACCATGACATGTGCTTGACAAAAAATATCTTTCCCTGAGAGAAGAAATCTTCACTTGTTGACCTTTGATAGGAATGTTGGTAGAGCAGCAGAGAGTTCTCGAGATTGCAACAGTCCGTATGTCGCTGACTCAGAAGAGTATAACTTTTTCTGTAGTTGTTCCAAGTTTTTGACTTATGCCTAGTGTTTACCCAAAAGCAAGTCATTCCCTGAGCGGGAATCAAACCCAGGCCGCGGTGGTAAAAGAACCGAATCCTAACCACTAGACCAACAGGGAGAGAGAAAAATACTTTTTGCAAGCTAGGGGGCTAAACAGCAATTTTATTCCTCGGCTCACTTTTTGTCTATTCCCAAATGCAACTACTTGCAATCTAAGGGGATGTAGCTCAGAGGAATAGAGCATTAGTTGAACGTACGAAGACCTGGGGGCAATCCTCAGCAGCTCCAAGAAACCACCAAACTCAGCAGATTAATTTCTTAAAGGGAACATATGCTTCTGCCAAACCTCTGACCATCTAGGTGATGGTGTTTGACTACATTTTTTATCCTTTGATCGCTCAGTTGGTAGTGCGGAGGACTGTAGGTGAAATTGCTGTAATCCTTAGGTCGCTGGTTCAAATCCGGCTCGAAGGATTGTGCTTTTCCTTGTGTCTTACGCCAACTTTTTGACAGCAGTGTACCATGACAAGTGCTTGACAAAAAAATATCTTTCCCTTAGAGAAGAGATCTTCACTTGTTGACCTTTGATAGGAATGTTGGTAGAGCAGCAGAGAGTTCTCGAGATTGCAACAGTCCTTAGGTCGCTGACTCAGAAGAGTATAACTTTTCTGCAGTTGTGCCAATTTTTTGACTTATGCCTAGTGTTTCCCCAAAAGCAAGTCATTACCTGAGCGGGAATCAAACCCAGGCAGCGGTGGTAAAATAACCGAATCCTAACCACTAGACCAACAGGGAGAGAGAAAAATACATTTCGCAAGCTAGGGGGCTAAAAAGCGATTTTATTCTTCGGCTCACTTTTTGTCTATTCCCAAATGCAACTACTTGCAATCTAAGGGGATGTAGCTCAGAGGAATAGAGCATTAGTTGAACGTACGAAGACCTCGGGGCAATCGTCAGCAGCTCCAAGAAACCACCAAACTCAGCAGATTAAATTCTAAAAGGGAACATATGCTTCTGCCAAACCTCTGACCATCTAGGTGATGGCGTTTGACTACATTTTTTATCCTCCGATAGCTCAGTTAGTAGAGCGGAGGACTGTAGGTGAAATTACTGTAATCCTTAGGTCGCTGGTTCAAATCCGGCTCGAAGGATTGTACTTGTGGCTTACGCCAACTTTTTGACAGCAGTGTACCATGACATGTGCTTGACAAAAAATATATTTCCCTGAGAGAAGAAATCTTCACTTGTTGACCTTTGATAGGAATGTTGGTAGAGCAGCAGAGAGTTCTCGAGATTGCAACAGTCCTTAGGTCGCTGACTCAGAAGAGTATAACTTTTTCTGCAGTTGTGCCAAGTTTTTGACTTATGCCTAGTGTTTCCCCAAAAGCAAGTAATTCCCTGAGCGGGAATCAAACCCAGGCCTCGGTGGTAAAAGAAATGAATCCTAACCACTTGACCAACAGGGAGAGAGAAAAAGACATTTCGCAAGCTAGGGGGCTAAACAGCGATTTTATTCCTCTGCTCACTTTTTGTCAAATCCAAAATGCAACTACTTGCATTATAAGGGGATGTAGCTCAGAGGAATAGAGCATTAGTTGAACGTACGAAGACCTGGGGGCAATCGTCAGCAGCTCCAAGAAACCGTCAAACTCAGCAGATTAATTTCTTAAATGGCGTTTGACGCCATTTTTAATCCTTCGATAGCTCAGTTGGTAGAGCGGAGGACTGTAGGGGAAATTGCTGTAATCCTTAGGTCGCTGGTTCAAATCCGTCTTGAAGGATTGTACTTTATCTTGTGGCTTACGCCAACTTTTTGACAGCAGTGTACCATGACATGTGCTCGACAAAAAATATCTTTCCCTGAGAGAAGAAATGTTCACTTGTTGACCTTTGATAGGAATGTTGGTATAGCAGCAGAGAGTTCTCGAGATTGCAACAGTCCTTAGGTCGCTGACTCAGAAGAGTATAACTTTTTCTGCAGTTGTGCCAAGTTTTGGACTTATGCCTAGTGTTTACCCAAAAGCAAGTCATTCCCTGAGCGGGAATCAAACCCAGGCCTCGGTGGTAAAAGAAATGAATCCTAACCACTTGACCAACAGGGAGAGAGAAAAAGACATTTCGCAAGCTAGGGGGCTAAACAGCGATTTTATTACTCTGCTCACTTTTTGTCGAATCCAAAATGCAACTACTTGCATTATAAGGGGATGTAGCTCAGAGGAATAGAGCATTAGTTGAACGTACGAAGACCTGGGGGCAATCGTCAGCAGCTCCAAGAAACCGTCAAACTCAGCAGATTAATTTATTAAAGGGAACATATGCTTCTGCCAAACCTCTGACTATCTAGGTGATGGCGTTTGACTACATTTTTTATCCTTCGATAGCTCAGTTGGTAGAGTGGAGGACTGTAGGGGAAATTGCTGTAATCCTTAGGTCGCTGGTTCAAATCCGGCTCGAAGGATTGTACTTTTTCTTGTGGCTTACGCCAACTTTTTGACAGCAGTGTACCATGACATGTGCTTGACAAATAATATCTTTCCCTGAGAGAAGAAATCTTCACTTGTTGACCTTTGATAGGAATGTTGGTATAGCAGCAGAGAGTTCTCGAGATTGCAACAGTCCTTAGGTCGCTGACTCAGAAGAGTATAACTTTTTCTGCAGTTGTGCCAAGTTTTTGACTTATGCCTAGTGTTTCCCCAAAAGCAAGTCATTCCCTGAGCGGGAATCAAACCCAGGCCTCGGTGGTAAAAGAAATGAATCCTAACCACTTAAACAACAGGGAGAGAGAAAAAGACATTTCGCAAGCTAGGGGGCTAAACAGCGATTTTATTCCTCTGCTCACTTTTTGTCGAATCCAAAATGCAACTACTTGCATTATAAGGGGATGTAGCTCAGAGGAATAGAGCATTAGTTGAACGTACGAAGACCTGGGGGCAATCGTCAGCAGCTCCAAGAAACCGTCAAACTCAGCAGATTAATTTCTTAAAGGGAACATATGCTTCTGCCAAACCTCTGACCATCTAGGTGATGGCGTTTGACTACATTTTTTATCCTTCGATAGCTCAGTTGGTAGAGCGGAGGACTGTAGGTGAAATTGCTGTAATCCTTAGGTCGCTGGTTCAAATCCGGCTCGAAGGATTGTACTTTTTTCTTGTGGTTTACGCCAACTTTTTGACAGCAGTGTACCATGACATGTGCTTGACAAAAAATATCTTTCCCTGAGAGAAGAAATCTTCACTTGTTGACCTTTGATAGGAATGTTGGTAGAGCAGCAGAGAGTTCTCGAGATTGCAACAGTCCTTAGGTCGCTGACTCAGAAGAGTATAACTTTTTCTGCAGTTGTGCCAAGTTTTTGACTTATGCCTAGTGTTTCCCCAAAAGCAAGTCATTCCCTGAGCGGGAATCAAACCCAGGCAGCGGTGGTAAAATAACCGAATCCTAACCACTAGACCAACAGGGAGAGTGATAAATGCATTTTGCAGTGAGGTGGCTAAACTGCGATTTTATTCCTCTGCTCACTTTTTCTCTAATCCCAAATGCAACTACTTGCAATCTAAGGGGATGTAGCTCAGAGGAATAGAGCATTAGTTGAACGTAAGAAGACCTGGGGGCAATCGTCAGCAGCTCCAAGAAACCGTCAAACTCAGCAGATTAATTTCTTAAAGGGAACATATGCTTCTGCCAAACCTCTGACTATCTAGGTGATGGCGTTTGACTACATTTTTTATCCTTCGATAGCTCAGTTGGTAGAGTGGAGGACTGTAGGTGAAATTGCTGTAATCCTTAGGTCGCTGGTTCAAATCCGGCTCGAAGGCGAAGGATTGTAGTTTTTCTTGTGGCTTACGCCAACTTTTTGACAGCAGTGTACCATGACATGTGCTTGACAAAAAATATCTTTCCCTGAGAGAAGAAATCTTCACTTGTTGACCTTTGATAGGAATGTTGGTAGAGCAGCAGAGAGTTCTCGAGATTGCAACAGTCCGTATGTCGCTGACTCAGAAGAGTATAACTTTTTCTGTAGTTGTTCCAAGTTTTTGACTTATGCCTAGTGTTTACCCAAAAGCAAGTCATTCCCTGAGCGGGAATCAAACCCAGGCCGCGGTGGTAAAAGAACCGAATCCTAACCACTAGACCAACAGGGAGAGAGAAAAATACTTTTTGCAAGCTAGGGGGCTAAACAGCAATTTTATTCCTCGGCTCACTTTTTGTCTATTCCCAAATGCAACTACTTGCAATCTAAGGGGATGTAGCTCAGAGGAATAGAGCATTAGTTGAACGTACGAAGACCTGGGGGCAATCCTCAGCAGCTCCAAGAAACCGTCAAACTCAGCAGATTAATTTCTTAAAGGGAACATATGCTTCTGCCAAACCTCTGACCATCTAGGTGATGGTGTTTGACTACATTTTTTATCCTTTGATCGCTCAGTTGGTAGTGCGGAGGACTGTAGGTGAAATTGCTGTAATCCTTAGGTCGCTGGTTCAAATCCGGCTCGAAGGATTGTGCTTTTCCTTGTGTCTTACGCCAACTTTTTGACAGCAGTGTACCATGACAAGTGCTTGACAAAAAAATATCTTTCCCTTAGAGAAGAGATCTTCACTTGTTGACCTTTGATAGGAATGTTGGTAGAGCAGCAGAGAGTTCTCGAGATTGCAACAGTCCTTAGGTCGCTGACTCAGAAGAGTATAACTTTTCTGCAGTTGTGCCAATTTTTTGACTTATGCCTAGTGTTTCCCCAAAAGCAAGTCATTACCTGAGCGGGAATCAAACCCAGGCAGCGGTGGTAAAATAACCGAATCCTAACCACTAGACCAACAGGGAGAGAGAAAAATACATTTCGCAAGCTAGGGGGCTAAAAAGCGATTTTATTCTTCGGCTCACTTTTTGTCTATTCCCAAATGCAACTACTTGCAATCTAAGGGGATGTAGCTCAGAGGAATAGAGCATTAGTTGAACGTACGAAGACCTCGGGGCAATCGTCAGCAGCTCCAAGAAACCACCAAACTCAGCAGATTAAATTCTAAAAGGGAACATATGCTTCTGCCAAACCTCTGACCATCTAGGTGATGGCGTTTGACTACATTTTTTATCCTCCGATAGCTCAGTTAGTAGAGCGGAGGACTGTAGGTGAAATTACTGTAATCCTTAGGTCGCTGGTTCAAATCCGGCTCGAAGGATTGTACTTGTGGCTTACGCCAACTTTTTGACAGCAGTGTACCATGACATGTGCTTGACAAAAAATATATTTCCCTGAGAGAAGAAATCTTCACTTGTTGACCTTTGATAGGAATGTTGGTAGAGCAGCAGAGAGTTCTCGAGATTGCAACAGTCCGTATGTCGCTGACTCAGAAGAGTATAACTTTTTCTGTAGTTGTTCCAAGTTTTTGACTTATGCCTAGTGTTTACCCAAAAGCAAGTCATTCCCTGAGCGGGAATCAAACCCAGGCCGCGGTGGTAAAAGAACCGAATCCTAACCACTAGACCAACAGGGAGAGAGAAAAATACTTTTTGCAAGCTAGGGGGCTAAACAGCAATTTTATTCCTCGGCTCACTTTTTGTCTATTCCCAAATGCAACTACTTGCAATCTAAGGGGATGTAGCTCAGAGGAATAGAGCATTAGTTGAACGTACGAAGACCTGGGGGCAATCCTCAGCAGCTCCAAGAAACCACCAAACTCAGCAGATTAATTTCTTAAAGGGAACATATGCTTCTGCCAAACCTCTGACCATCTAGGTGATGGTGTTTGACTACATTTTTTATCCTTTGATCGCTCAGTTGGTAGTGCGGAGGACTGTAGGTGAAATTGCTGTAATCCTTAGGTCGCTGGTTCAAATCCGGCTCGAAGGATTGTGCTTTTCCTTGTGTCTTACGCCAACTTTTTGACAGCAGTGTACCATGACAAGTGCTTGACAAAAAAATATCTTTCCCTTAGAGAAGAGATCTTCACTTGTTGACCTTTGATAGGAATGTTGGTAGAGCAGCAGAGAGTTCTCGAGATTGCAACAGTCCTTAGGTCGCTGACTCAGAAGAGTATAACTTTTCTGCAGTTGTGCCAATTTTTTGACTTATGCCTAGTGTTTCCCCAAAAGCAAGTCATTACCTGAGCGGGAATCAAACCCAGGCAGCGGTGGTAAAATAACCGAATCCTAACCACTAGACCAACAGGGAGAGAGAAAAATACATTTCGCAAGCTAGGGGGCTAAAAAGCGATTTTATTCTTCGGCTCACTTTTTGTCTATTCCCAAATGCAACTACTTGCAATCTAAGGGGATGTAGCTCAGAGGAATAGAGCATTAGTTGAACGTACGAAGACCTCGGGGCAATCGTCAGCAGCTCCAAGAAACCACCAAACTCAGCAGATTAAATTCTAAAAGGGAACATATGCTTCTGCCAAACCTCTGACCATCTAGGTGATGGCGTTTGACTACATTTTTTATCCTCCGATAGCTCAGTTAGTAGAGCGGAGGACTGTAGGTGAAATTACTGTAATCCTTAGGTCGCTGGTTCAAATCCGGCTCGAAGGATTGTACTTGTGGCTTACGCCAACTTTTTGACAGCAGTGTACCATGACATGTGCTTGACAAAAAATATATTTCCCTGAGAGAAGAAATCTTCACTTGTTGACCTTTGATAGGAATGTTGGTAGAGCAGCAGAGAGTTCTCGAGATTGCAACAGTCCTTAGGTCGCTGACTCAGAAGAGTATAACTTTTTCTGCAGTTGTGCCAAGTTTTTGACTTATGCCTAGTGTTTCCCCAAAAGCAAGTAATTCCCTGAGCGGGAATCAAACCCAGGCCTCGGTGGTAAAAGAAATGAATCCTAACCACTTGACCAACAGGGAGAGAGAAAAAGACATTTCGCAAGCTAGGGGGCTAAACAGCGATTTTATTCCTCTGCTCACTTTTTGTCAAATCCAAAATGCAACTACTTGCATTATAAGGGGATGTAGCTCAGAGGAATAGAGCATTAGTTGAACGTACGAAGACCTGGGGGCAATCGTCAGCAGCTCCAAGAAACCGTCAAACTCAGCAGATTAATTTCTTAAATGGCGTTTGACGCCATTTTTAATCCTTCGATAGCTCAGTTGGTAGAGCGGAGGACTGTAGGGGAAATTGCTGTAATCCTTAGGTCGCTGGTTCAAATCCGTCTTGAAGGATTGTACTTTATCTTGTGGCTTACGCCAACTTTTTGACAGCAGTGTACCATGACATGTGCTCGACAAAAAATATCTTTCCCTGAGAGAAGAAATGTTCACTTGTTGACCTTTGATAGGAATGTTGGTATAGCAGCAGAGAGTTCTCGAGATTGCAACAGTCCTTAGGTCGCTGACTCAGAAGAGTATAACTTTTTCTGCAGTTGTGCCAAGTTTTTGACTTATGCCTAGTGTTTACCCAAAAGCAAGTCATTCCCTGAGCGGGAATCAAACCCAGGCCTCGGTGGTAAAAGAAATGAATCCTAACCACTTGACCAACAGGGAGAGAGAAAAAGACATTTCGCAAGCTAGGGGGCTAAACAGCGATTTTATTACTCTGCTCACTTTTTGTCGAATCCAAAATGCAACTACTTGCATTATAAGGGGATGTAGCTCAGAGGAATAGAGCATTAGTTGAACGTACGAAGACCTGGGGGCAATCGTCAGCAGCTCCAAGAAACCGTCAAACTCAGCAGATTAATTTATTAAAGGGAACTTATGCTTCTGCCAAACCTCTGACTATCTAGGTGATGGCGTTTGACTACATTTTTTATCCTTCGATAGCTCAGTTGGTAGAGCGGAGGACTGTAGGTGAAATTGCTGTAATCCTTAGGTCGCTGGTTCAAATCCGGCTCGAAGGATTGTACTTTTTTCTTGTGGTTTACGCCAACTTTTTGACAGCAGTGTACCATGACATGTGCTTGACAAAAAATATCTTTCCCTGAGAGAAGAAATCTTCACTTGTTGACCTTTGATAGGAATGTTGGTAGAGCAGCAGAGAGTTCTCGAGATTGCAACAGTCCTTAGGTCGCTGACTCAGAAGAGTATAACTTTTTCTGCAGTTGTGCCAAGTTTTTGACTTATGCCTAGTGTTTCCCCAAAAGCAAGTCATTCCCTGAGCGGGAATCAAACCCAGGCAGCGGTGGTAAAAGAACCGAATCCTAACCACTAGACCAACAGGGAGAGAAAAAAATACATTTCGCAAGCTAGGGGGCTAAACAGCGATTTTATTCCTCGGCTCACTTTTTGTCTATTCCCAAATGCAACTGCTTGCAATCTAAGGGGATGTAGCTCAGAGGAATAGAGCATTAGTTGAACGTACGAAGACCTGGGGGCAATCCTCAGCAGCTCCAAGAAACCACCAAACTCAGCAGATTAATTTCTTAAAGGGAACATATGCTTCTGCCAAACCTCTGACTATCTAGGTGATGGCGTTTAACTACATTTTTTATCCTTCGATAGCTCAGTTGGTAGAGCGGAGGACTGTAGGTGAAATTGCTGTAATCCTTATGTCGCTGGTTCTAATCTGGCTCGAAGGATTGTACTTTTTCTTGTGGCTTACGCCAACTTTTTGACAGCAGTGTACCATGACATGTGCTTGACAAAAAAATATCTTTCCCTGAGAGAAGAAATGTTCACTTGTTGACCTTTGATAGGAATGTTGGTATAGCAGCAGAGAGTTCTCGAGATTGCAACAGTCCTTAGGTCGCTGACTCAGAAGAGTATAACTTTTTCTGCAGTTGTGCCAAGTTTCTGACTTATGCCTAGTGTTTCCCCAAAAGCAAGTCATTCCCTGAGCGGGAATCAAACCCAGGCAGCGGTGGTAAAATAACCGAATCCTAACCACTAGACCAACAGGGAGAGTGATAAATGCATTTTGCAGTGAGGTGGCTAAACTGCGATTTTATTCCTCTGCTCACTTTTTCTCTAATCCCAAACGCAACTACTTGCAATCTAAGGGGATGTAGCTCAGAGGAATAGAGCATTAGTTGAACGTAAGAAGACCTGGGGGCAATCGTCAGCAGCTCCAAGAAACCGTCAAACTCAGCAGATTAATTTCTTAAAGGGAACATATGCTTCTGCCAAACCTCTGACTATCTAGGTGATGGCGTTTGACTACATTCTTTATCCTTCGATAGCTCAGTTGGTAGAGTGGAGGACTGTAGGGGAAATTGCTGTAATCCTTGGGTTGCTGGTTCAAATCCGTCTCGAAGGATTGTACTTTTTCTTGTGGCTTACGCCAACTTTTTGACAGCAGTGTACCATGACATGTGCTTGACAAAAAATATCTTTCCCTGAGAGAAGAAATGTTCACTTGTTGACCTTTGATAGGAATGTTGGTATAGCAGCAGAGAGTTCTCGAGATTGCAACAGTCCTTAGGTCGCTGACTCAGAAGAGTATAACTTTTTCTGCAGTTGTGCCAAGTTTTTGACTTATGCCTAGTGTTTCCCCAAAAGCAAGTCATTCCCTGAGCGGGAATCAAACCCAGGCAGCGGTGGTAAAATAACCGAATCATAACCACTAGACCAACAGGGAGAGAGATAAATGCATTTTGCAGTGAGGTGGCTAAACAGCGATTTTATTCCTCTGCTCACTTTTTCTCTAATCCCAAACGCAACTACTTGCAATCTAAGGGGATGCAGCTCAGAGGAATAGAGCATTAGTTGAACGTAAGAAGACCTGGGGGCAATCGTCAGCAGCTCCAAGAAACCGTCAAACTCAGCAGATTAATTTCTTAAAGGGAACATATGCTTCTGCCAAACCTCTGACTATCTAGGTGATGGCGTTTGACTACATTCTTTATCCTTCGATAGCTCAGTTGGTAGAGTGGAGGACGGTAGGGGAAATTGCTGTAATCCTTAGGTTGCTGGTTCAAATCCGTCTCGAAGGATTGTACTTTTTCTTGTGGCTTACGCCAACTTTTTGACAGCAGTGTACCATGACATGTGCTTGACAAAAAAATATCTTTCCCTGAGAGAAGAAATGTTCACTTGTTGACCTTTGATAGGAATGTTGGTATAGCAGCAGAGAGTTCTCGAGATTGCAACAGTCCTTAGGTCGCTGACTCAGAAGAGTATAACTTTTTCTGCAGTTGTGCAAGTTTTTGACTTATGCCTAGTGTTTCCCCAAAAGCAAGTCATTCCCTGAGCGGGAATCAAACCCAGGCAGCGGTGGTAAAAGAACCGAATCCTAACCACTAGACCAACAGGGAGAGAGAAAAATAAATTTTGCAAGCTAGGGGGCTAAACAGCGATTTTATTCCTCGGCTCACTTTTTGTCTATTCCCAAATGCAACTGCTTGCAATCTAAGGGGATGTAGCTCAGAGGAATAGAGCATTAGTTGAACGTACGAAGACCTGGGGGCAATCCTCAGCAGCTCCAAGAAACCACCAAACTCAGCAGATTAATTTCTAAAAGGGAACATATGCTTCTGCCAAACCTCTGACCATCTAGGTGATGGCGTTTGACTACATTTTTTATCCTTCGATAGCTCAGTTGGTAGAGCGGAGGACTGTAGGGGAAATTGCTGTAATCCTTAGGTCGCTGGTTCAAATCCGGCTCGAAGGATTGTACTTTTTCTTGTGGCTTACGCCAACTTTTTGACAGCAGTGTACCATGACATGTGCTTGACAAATAATATCTTTCCCTGAGAGAAGAAATGTTCACTTGTTGACCTTTGATAGGAATGTTGGTATAGCAGCAGAGAGTTCTCGAGATTGCAACAGTCCTTAGGTCGCTGACTCAGAAGAGTATAACTTTTTCTGCAGTTGTGCCAAGTTTTTGACTTATGCCTAGTGTTTCCCCAAAAGCAAGTCATTCCCTGAGCGGGAATCAAACCCAGGCAGCGGTGGTAAAAGAACCGAATCCTAACCACTAGACCAACAGGGAGAGAGACAAATGCATTTTGCAGTGAGGTGGCTAAACAGCGATTTTATTCCTCTGCTCACTTTTTCTCTAATCCCAAACGCAACTACTTGCAATCTAAGGGGATGTAGCTCAGAGGAATAGAGCATTAGTTGAATGTAAGAAGACCTGGGGGCAATCGTCAGCAGCTCCAAGAAACCGTCAAACTCAGCAGATTAATTTCTTAAAGGGAACATATGCTTCTGCCAAACCTCTGACTATCTAGGTGATGGCGTTTGACTACATTCTTTATGCTTCGATAGCTCAGTTGGTAGAGTGGAGGACTGTAGGAGAAATTGCTGTAATCCTTAGGTTGCTGGTTCAAATCCGTCTCGAAGGATTGTACTTTTTTTTGTGGCTTACGCCAACTTTTTGACAGCAGTGTACCATGACATGTGCTTGACAAAAAAATATCTTTCCCTGAGAGAAGAAATGTTCACTTGTTGACCTTTGATAGGAATGTTGGTATAGCAGCAGAGAGTTCTCGAGATTGCAACAGTCCTTAGGTCGCTGACTCAGAAGAGTATAACTTTTTCTGCAGTTGTGCCAAGTTTTTGACTTATGCCTAGTGTTTCCCCAAAAGCAAGTCATTCCCTGAGCGGGAATCAAACCCAGGCAGCGGTGGTAAAATAACCGAATCCTAACCACTAGACCAACAGGGAGAGTGATAAATGCATTTTGCAGTGAGGTGGCTAAACTGCGATTTTATTCCTCTGCTCACTTTTTCTCTAATCCCAAACGCAACTACTTGCAATCTAAGGGGATGTAGCTCAGAGGAATAGAGCATTAGTTGAACGTAAGAAGACCTGGGGGCAATCGTCAGCAGCTCCAAGAAACCGTCAAACTCAGCAGATTAATTTCTTAAAGGGAACATATGCTTCTGCCAAACCTCTGACTATCTAGGTGATGGCGTTTGACTACATTCTTTATCCTTCGATAGCTCAGTTGGTAGAGTGGAGGACTGTAGGGGAAATTGCTGTAATCCTTGGGTTGCTGGTTCAAATCCGTCTCGAAGGATTGTACTTTTTCTTGTGGCTTACGCCAACTTTTTGACAGCAGTGTACCATGACATGTGCTTGACAAAAAATATCTTTCCCTGAGAGAAGAAATGTTCACTTGTTGACCTTTGATAGGAATGTTGGTATAGCAGCAGAGAGTTCTCGAGATTGCAACAGTCCTTAGGTCGCTGACTCAGAAGAGTATAACTTTTTCTGCAGTTGTGCCAAGTTTTTGACTTATGCCTAGTGTTTCCCCAAAAGCAAGTCATTCCCTGAGCGGGAATCAAACCCAGGCAGCGGTGGTAAAATAACCGAATCATAACCACTAGACCAACAGGGAGAGAGATAAATGCATTTTGCAGTGAGGTGGCTAAACAGCGATTTTATTCCTCTGCTCACTTTTTCTCTAATCCCAAACGCAACTACTTGCAATCTAAGGGGATGCAGCTCAGAGGAATAGAGCATTAGTTGAACGTAAGAAGACCTGGGGGCAATCGTCAGCAGCTCCAAGAAACCGTCAAACTCAGCAGATTAATTTCTTAAAGGGAACATATGCTTCTGCCAAACCTCTGACTATCTAGGTGATGGCGTTTGACTACATTCTTTATCCTTCGATAGCTCAGTTGGTAGAGTGGAGGACGGTAGGGGAAATTGCTGTAATCCTTAGGTTGCTGGTTCAAATCCGTCTCGAAGGATTGTACTTTTTCTTGTGGCTTACGCCAACTTTTTGACAGCAGTGTACCATGACATGTGCTTGACAAAAAAATATCTTTCCCTGAGAGAAGAAATGTTCACTTGTTGACCTTTGATAGGAATGTTGGTATAGCAGCAGAGAGTTCTCGAGATTGCAACAGTCCTTAGGTCGCTGACTCAGAAGAGTATAACTTTTTCTGCAGTTGTGCAAGTTTTTGACTTATGCCTAGTGTTTCCCCAAAAGCAAGTCATTCCCTGAGCGGGAATCAAACCCAGGCAGCGGTGGTAAAAGAACCGAATCCTAACCACTAGACCAACAGGGAGAGAGAAAAATAAATTTTGCAAGCTAGGGGGCTAAACAGCGATTTTATTCCTCGGCTCACTTTTTGTCTATTCCCAAATGCAACTGCTTGCAATCTAAGGGGATGTAGCTCAGAGGAATAGAGCATTAGTTGAACGTACGAAGACCTGGGGGCAATCCTCAGCAGCTCCAAGAAACCACCAAACTCAGCAGATTAATTTCTAAAAGGGAACATATGCTTCTGCCAAACCTCTGACCATCTAGGTGATGGCGTTTGACTACATTTTTTATCCTTCGATAGCTCAGTTGGTAGAGCGGAGGACTGTAGGGGAAATTGCTGTAATCCTTAGGTCGCTGGTTCAAATCCGGCTCGAAGGATTGTACTTTTTCTTGTGGCTTACGCCAACTTTTTGACAGCAGTGTACCATGACATGTGCTTGACAAATAATATCTTTCCCTGAGAGAAGAAATGTTCACTTGTTGACCTTTGATAGGAATGTTGGTATAGCAGCAGAGAGTTCTCGAGATTGCAACAGTCCTTAGGTCGCTGACTCAGAAGAGTATAACTTTTTCTGCAGTTGTGCCAAGTTTTTGACTTATGCCTAGTGTTTCCCCAAAAGCAAGTCATTCCCTGAGCGGGAATCAAACCCAGGCAGCGGTGGTAAAAGAACCGAATCCTAACCACTAGACCAACAGGGAGAGAGACAAATGCATTTTGCAGTGAGGTGGCTAAACAGCGATTTTATTCCTCTGCTCACTTTTTCTCTAATCCCAAACGCAACTACTTGCAATCTAAGGGGATGTAGCTCAGAGGAATAGAGCATTAGTTGAATGTAAGAAGACCTGGGGGCAATCGTCAGCAGCTCCAAGAAACCGTCAAACTCAGCAGATTAATTTCTTAAAGGGAACATATGCTTCTGCCAAACCTCTGACTATCTAGGTGATGGCGTTTGACTACATTCTTTATGCTTCGATAGCTCAGTTGGTAGAGTGGAGGACTGTAGGAGAAATTGCTGTAATCCTTAGGTTGCTGGTTCAAATCCGTCTCGAAGGATTGTACTTTTTTTTGTGGCTTACGCCAACTTTTTGACAGCAGTGTACCATGACATGTGCTTGACAAAAAAATATCTTTCCCTGAGAGAAGAAATGTTCACTTGTTGACCTTTGATAGGAATGTTGGTATAGCAGCAGAGAGTTCTCGAGATTGCAACAGTCCTTAGGTCGCTGACTCAGAAGAGTATAACTTTTTCTGCAGTTGTGCCAAGTTTTTGACTTATGCCTAGTGTTTCCCCAAAAGCAAGTCATTCCCTGAGCGGGAATCAAACCCAGGCAGCGGTGGTAAAAGAACCGAATCCTAACCACTAGACCAACAGGGAGAGAGAAAAATAAATTTCGCAAGCTAGGGGGCTAAACAGCGATTTTATTCCTCGGCTCACTTTTTGTCTATTCCCAAATGCAACTGCTTGCAATCTAAGGGGATGTAGCTCAGAGGAATAGAGCATTAGTTGAACGTACGAAGACCTCGGGGCAATCCTCAGCAGCTCCAAGAAACCACCAAACTCAGCAGATTAATTTCTTAAAGGGAACATATGCTTCTGCCAAACCTCTGACCATCTAGGTGATGGCGCTTGAGTACATTTTTTACCCTTCGATAGCTCAGTTGGTAGAGCGGAGGACTGTAGGTGAAATTGCTGTAATCCTTAGGTCGCTGGTTCAAATCCGGCTCGAAGGATTGTACTTTTTCTTGTGGCTTACGCCAACTTTTTGACAGCAGTGTACCATGACATGTGCTTGACAAAAAAATATCTTTCCCTGAGAGAAGAAATCTTCACTTGTTGACCTTTGATAGGAATGTTGGTAGAGCAGCAGAGAGTTCTCGAGATTGCAACAGTCCTTAGGTCGCTGACTCAGAAGAGTATAACTTTTTATGCAGTTGTGCCAAGTTTTTGACTTATGCCTAGTGTTTCCCCAAAAGCAAGTCATTCCCTGAGCGGGAATCAAACCCAGGCCTCGGTGGTAAAAGAAATGAATCCTAACCACTAGACCAACAGGGAGAGAGAAAAATGCATTTTGCAGTGAGGTGGCTAAACAGCGATTTTATTCCTCTGCTCACTTTTTCTCTAATCCCAAACGCAACTACTTGCAATCTAAGGGGATGTAGCTCAGAGGATTAGAGCATTAGTTGAACGTAAGAAGACCTGGGGGCAATCGTCAGCAGCTCCAAGAAACCGTCAAACTCAGCAGATTAATTTCTTAAAGGGAACATATGCTTCTGCCAAACCTCTGACTATCTAGGTGATGGCGTTTGACTACATTCTTTATCCTTCGATAGCTCAGTTGGTAGAGCGGAGGACTGTAGGGGAAATTGCTGTAATCCTTGGGTTGCTGGTTCAAATCCGTCTCGAAGGATTGTACTTTTTCTTGTGGCTTACGCCAACTTTTTGACAGCAGTGTACCATGACATGTGCTTGACAAAAAATATCTTTCCCTGAGAGAAGAAATGTTCACTTGTTGACCTTTGATAGGAATGTTGGTATAGCAGCAGAGAGTTCTCGAGATTGCAACAGTCCTTAGGTCGCTGACTCAGAAGAGTATAACTTTTTCTGCAGTTGTGCCAAGTTTTTGACTTATGCCTAGTGTTTCCCCAAAAGCAAGTCATTCCCTGAGCGGGAATCAAACCCAGGCAGCGGTGGTAAAATAACCGAATCCTAACCACTAGACCAACAGGGAGAGAGATAAATGCATTTTGCAGTGAGGTGGCTAAACAGCGATTTTATTCCTCTGCTCACTTTTTCTCTAATCCCAAACGCAACTACTTGCAATCTAAGGGGATGCAGCTCAGAGGAATAGAGCATTAGTTGAACGTAAGAAGACCTGGGGGCAATCGTCAGCAGCTCCAAGAAACCGTCAAACTCAGCAGATTAATTTCTTAAAGGGAACATATGCTTCTGCCAAACCTCTGACTATCTAGGTGATGGCGTTTGACTACATTCTTTATCCTTCGATAGCTCAGTTGGTAGAGTGGAGGTCTGTCGGGGGAATTGCTGTAATCCTTAGGTTGCTGGTTCAAATCTGTCTCGAAGGATTGTACTTTTTCTTGTGGCTTACGCCATCTTTTTGACAGCAGTGTACCATGACATGTGCTTGACAAAAAAATATCTTTCCCTGAGAGAAGAAATGTTCACTTGTTGACCTTTCATAGGAATGTTGGTATAGCAGCAGAGAGTTCTCGAGATTGCAACAGTCCTTAGGTCGCTGACTCAGAAGAGTATAACTTTTTCTGCAGTTGTGCAAGTTTTTGACTTATGCCTAGTGTTTCCCCAAAAGCAAGTCATTCCCTGAGCGGGAATCAAACCCAGGCAGCGGTGGTAAAAGAACCGAATCTTAACCACTAGACCAACAGGGAGAGAGAAAAATACATTTCGCAAGCTAGGGGGCTAAACAGCGATTTTATTCCTCGGCTCACTTTTTGTCTATTCCCAAATGCAACTGCTTGCAATCTAAGGGGATGTAGCTCAGAGGAATAGAGCATTAGTTGAACGTAAGAAGACCTGGGGGCAATCGTCAGCAGCTCCAAGAAACCGTCAAACTCAGCAGATTAATTTCTTAAAGGGAACATATGCTTCTGCCAAACCTCTGACTATCTAGGTGATGGCGTTTGACTACATTCTTTATCCTTCGATAGCTCAGTTGGTAGAGTGGAGGATGGTAGGGGAAATTGCTGTAATCCTTATGTTGCTGGTTCAAATCCGTCTCGAAGGATTGTACTTTTTCTTGTGGCTTACGCCAACTTTTTGACAGCAGTGTACCATGACATGTGCTTGACAAAAAAATATCTTTCCCTGAGAGAAGAAATGTTCACTTGTTGACCTTTGATAGGAATGTTGGTATAGCAGCAGAGAGTTCTCGAGATTGCAACAGTCCTTAGGTCGCTGACTCAGAAGAGTATAACTTTTTCTGCAGTTGTGCAAGTTTTTGACTTATGCCTAGTGTTTCCCCAAAAGCAAGTCATTCCCTGAGCGGGAATCAAACCCAGGCAGCGGTGGTAAAAGAACCGAATCCTAACCACTAGACCAACAGGGAGAGAGAAAAATACATTTCGCAAGCTAGGGGGCTAAACAGCGATTTTATTCCTCGGCTCACTTTTTGTCTATTCCCAAATGCAACTGCTTGCAATCTAAGGGGATGTAGCTCAGAGGAATAGAGCATTAGTTGAACGTACGAAGACCTGGGGGCAATCCTCAGCAGCTCCAAGAAACCACCAAACTCAGCAGATTAATTTCTAAAAGGGAACATATGCTTCTGCCAAACCTCTGACCATCTAGGTGATGGCGTTTGACTAGATTTTTTATCCTTTGATAGCTCAGTTGGTAGAGCGGAGGACTGTAGGTGAAATTGCTGTAATCCTTAGGTCGCTGGTTCAAATCCGGCTCGAAGGATTGTACTTTTTCTTGTGGCTTACGCCAACTTTTTGACAGCAGTGTACCATGACATGTGCTTGACAAAAAAATATCTTTCCCTGAGAGAAGAAATCTTCACTTGTTGACCTTTGATAGGAATGTTGGTAGAGCAGCAGAGAGTTCTCGAGATTGCAACAGTCCTTAGGTCGCTGACTCAGAAGAGTATAACTTTTTATGCAGTTGTGCCAAGTTTTTGACTTATGCCTAGTGTTTCCCCAAAAGCAAGTCATTCCCTGAGCGGGAATCAAACCCAGGCCTCGGTGGTAAAAGAAATGAATCCTAACCACTAGACCAACAGGGAGAGAGAAAAATGCATTTTGCAGTGAGGTGGCTAAACAGCGATTTTATTCCTCTGCTCACTTTTTCTCTAATCCCAAACGCAACTACTTGCAATCTAAGGGGATGTAGCTCAGAGGAATAGAGCATTAGTTGAACGTAAGAAGACCTGGGGGCAATCGTCAGCAGCTCCAAGAAACCGTCAAACTCAGCAGATTAATTTCTTAAAGGGAACATATGCTTCTGCCAAACCTCTGACTATCTAGGTGATGGCGTTTGACTACATTCTTTATCCTTCGATAGCTCAGTTGGTAGAGCGGAGGACTGTAGGGGAAATTGCTGTAATCCTTAGGTCGCTGGTTCAAATCCGGCTCGAAGGATTGTACTTTTTCTTGTGGCTTACGCCAACTTTTTGACAGTAGTGTACCAAGAAATGTGCTCGACAAAAAAATATCTTTCCCTGAGAGAAGAAATGTTCACTTGTTGACCTTTGATAGGAATGTTGGTATAGCAGCAGAGAGTTCTCGAGATTGCAACAGTCCTTAGGTCGCTGACTCAGAAGAGTATAACTTTTTCTGCAGTTGTGCCAAGTTTTTTACTTATGCCTAGTGTTTCCCCAAAAGCAAGTCATTCCCTGAGCGGGAATCAAACCCAGGCAGCGGTGGTAAAAGAACCGAATCCTAACCACTAGACCAACAGGGAGAGAGAAAAATACATTTCGCAAGCTAGGGGGCTAAACAGCGATTTTATTCCTCGGCTCACTTTTTGTCTATTCCCAAATGCAACTGCTTGCAATCTAAGGGGATGTAGCTCAGAGGAATAGAGCATTAGTTGAACGTACGAAGACCTCTGGGCAATCCTCAGCAGCTCCAAGAAACCACCAAACTCAGCAGATTAATTTCTAAAAGGGAACATATGCTTCTGCCAAACCTCTGACCATCTAGGTGATGGCATTTGACTACATTTTTTATCCTTCGATAGCTCAGTTGGTAGAGCGGAGGACTGTAGGTGAAATTGCTGTAATCCTTGGGTCGCTGGTTCAAATCCGGCTCGAAGGATTGTACTTTTTTCTTGTGGCTTACGCCAACTTTTTGACAGCAGTGTACCATGACATGTGCTCGACAAAAAAATATCTTTCCCTGAGAGAAGAAATGTTAACTTGTTGACCTTTGATAGGAATGTTGGTATAGCAGCAGAGAGTTCTCGAGATTGCAACAGTCCTTAGGTCGCTGACTCAGAAGAGTATAACTTTTTATGCAGTTGTGCCAAGTTTTTGACTTATGCCTAGTGTTTCCCCAAAAGCAAGTCATTCCCTGAGCGGGAATCAAACCCAGGCCTCGGTGGTAAAAGAAATGAATCCTAACCACTAGACCAACAGGGAGAGAGAAAAATGCATTTTGCAGTGAGGTGGCTAAACAGCGATTTTATTCCTCTGCTCACTTTTTCTCTAATCCCAAACGCAACTACTTGCAATCTAAGGGGATGTAGCTCAGAGGAATAGAGCATTAGTTGAACGTAAGAAGACTTGGGGGCAATCGTCAGCAGCTCCAAGAAACCGACAAACTCAGCAGATTAATTTCTTAAAGGGAACATATGCTTCTGCCAAACCTCTGACTATCTAGGTGATGGCGTTTGACTACATTCTTTATCCTTCGATAGCTCAGTTGGTAGAGCGGAGGACTGTAGGGGAACTTGCTGTAATCCTTAGGTCGCTGGTTCAAATCCGTCTCGAAGGATTGTACTTTTCCTTGTGGCTTATGCCAACTTTTTGACAGTAGTGTACCATGAAATGTGCTCGACAAAAAAATATCTTTCCCTGAGAGAAGAAATCTTCACTTGTTGACCTTTGATAGGAATGTTGGTAGAGCAGCAGAGAGTTCTCGAGATTGCAACAGTCCTTAGGTCGCTGACTCAGAAGAGTATAACCTTTTCTGCAGAAAAATACTTTTTGCAAGCTAGGGGGCTAAACAGCGACGCTTCCGCTTCGCTTCTGTAATCAGCATGACCTGTACAAACTGACAGAAGCATGCCCATGAAATGCCCATGAAATTCTCCTTTTTTATCCCAGTTAAATCTTCATTTCTAAAAATTGAATCGGAAAGCTTCAATCCATCAAACTCTGTGTCACGTGCTGATCTCTCTTCCTCCACAGGAATTTGCATTCATTGATAGAAGCAGTTGTAAAAAAAATTGCATTTCGGATGGCACAGAGACATGCCCATGAAATTCTCCTTTTTTATCCCAGTTAAATCTTCATTTCTAAAAATTGAATCGGAAAGCTTCAATCCATCAAACTCTGTGTCACGTGCTGATCTCTCTTCCTCCACAGGAATTTGCATTCATTGATAGAAGCAGTTGTAAAAAAAAATGCATTTCGGATGGCACAGAGACATGCCCATGAAATTCTCCTTTTTTATCCCAGTTAAATCTTCATTTCTAAAAATTGAATCAGAAAGCTTCAATCCATCAAACTCTCTGTCACGTGCTGATCTCTCTTCCTCCACAGGAATTTGCATTCATCCACCCCAGATGGGACTCAAACCCACAATCCCTGGCGTAGAAGGCCAGTGCCTTATCCATTAGGCCACTGGGGCACTTGCTGAAAATGAAGTGGATAGCAGAGAGTGGTTTCGACCGATCGTACACGTGGCTAAAGTAGACATCACGCTTCCGCTTCGCTTCTGTAATCAGCATGACCTGTACAAACTGACAGAAGCAGTCAAAAAATAATCACGGAGGGCACTGAGACATGCCCATGAAATTAAGGTTTAATATTTCTGTTTCCACTTCATTGCTAAAGCAAACTGAATAGCAGAGGATGGTTTCGATCCATAAATCACTTGGTTAACTGCCCTGCACACTTCCACTTCATCCCTCCACTTTCAGGTACCCCAAAACAATACTTGAACTCACAATAAATGGATTAGGCGGTCAGTGTCTAAAGTCACTGTGGAAATGTGTGATCAGCATGACCTATATGAAGTGATAGAAGCAGTTGTAAAAAAAATTGCATTTCGGAGGGCAACATGCCCATGAAATTCTCCTTTTTTATCCCAGTTAAATCTTCATTTCTAAAAATTGAATCGGAAAGCTTCAATCCATCAAACTCTGTGTCACGTGCTGATCTCTCTTCCTCCACAGGAATTTGCATTCATTGATAGAAGCAGTTGTAAAAAAAATTGCATTTCGGATGGCACAGAGACATGCACATGAAATTCTCCTTTTTTATCCCAGTTAAATCTTCATTTCTAAAAATTGAATCGGAAAGCTTCAATCCATCAAACTCTGTGTCACGTGCTGATCTCTCTTCCTCCACAGGAATTTGCATTCATTGATAGAAGCAGTTGTAAAAAAAAATGCATTTCGGATGGCACAGAGACATGCCCATGAAATTCTCCTTTTTTATCCCAGTTAAATCTTCATTTCTAAAAATTGAATCAGAAAGCTTCAATCCATCAAACTCTCTGTCACGTGCTGATCTCTCTTCCTCCACAGGAATTTGCATTCATCCACCCCAGATGGGACTCAAACCCACAATCCCTGGCGTAGAAGGCCAGTGCCTTATCCATTAGGCCACTGGGGCACTTGCTGAAAATGAAGTGGATAGCAGAGAGTGGTTTCGACCGATCGTACACGTGGCTAAAGTAGACATCACGCTTCCGCTTCGCTTGCAGTCAAAAAATAATCACGGAGGGCACTGAGACATGCCCATGAAATTAAGGTTTAATATTTATGTTTCCACTTCATTGCTAAAGCAAACTGAATAGCAGAGGATGGTTTCGATCCATAAATCACTTGGTTAACTGCCCTGCACACTTCCACTTCATCCCTCCACTTTCAGGTACCCCAAAACAATACTTGAACTCACAATAAATGGATTAGGCGGTCAGTGTCTAAAGTCACTGTGGAAATGTGTGATCAGCATGACCTATATGAAGTGATAGAAGCAGTTGTAAAAAAAATTGCATTTCGGAGGGCAACATGCCCATGAAATTCTCCTTTTTTATCCCAGTTAAATCTTCATTTCTAAAAATTGAATCGGAAAGCTTCAATCCATCAAACTCTGTGTCACGTGCTGATCTCTCTTCCTCCACAGGAATTGGCATTCATTGATAGAAGCAGTTGTAAAAAAAATTGCATTTCGGATGGCACAGAGACATGCCCATGAAATTCTCCTTTTTTATCCCAGTTAAATCTTCATTTCTAAAAATTGAATCAGAAAGCTTCAATCCATCAAACTCTGTGTCACGTGCTGATCTCTCTTCCTACACAGGAATTTGCATTCATCCACCCCAGATGGGACTCGAACCCACAATCCCTGGCTTAGAAGGCCAGTGCCTTATCCATTAGGCCACTGGGGCACTTGTTGAAAATGAAGTGGATAGCAGAGAGTGGTTTCGACCGATCGTACACGTGGCTAAAGTAGACATCACGCTTCCGCTTCGCTTCTGTAATCAGCATGACCTGTACAAACTGACAGAAGCAGTCAAAAAATAATCACGGAGGGCACTGAGACATGCCCATGAAATTAAGGTTTAATATTTCTGTTTCCACTTCATTGCTAAAGCAAACTGAATAGCAGAGGATGGTTTCGATCCATAAATCACTTGGTTAACTGCCCTGCACACTTCCACTTCATCCCTCCACTTTCAGGTACCCCAAAACAATACTTGAACTCACAATAAATGGATTAGGCGGTCAGTGTCTAAAGTCACTGTGGAAATGTGTGATCAGCATGACCTATATGAACTGATAGAAGCAGTTGTAAAAAAAATTGCATTTCGGAGGGCAACATGCCCATGAAATTCTCCTTTTTTATCCCAGTTAAATCTTCATTTCTAAAAATTGAATCGGAAAGCTTCAATCCATCAAACTCTGTGTCACGTGCTGATCTCTCTTCCTCCACAGGAATTTGCATTCATTGATAGAAGCAGTTGTAAAAAAAAATGCATTTCGGATGGCAGCATGCCCATGAAATTCTCCTTTTTTATCCCAGTTATATCTTCATTTCTAAAAACTGAATCGGAAAGCTTCAATCCATCAAACTCTGTGTCACGTGCTGATCTCTCTTCCTCCACAGGAATTTGCATTCATTGATAGAAGCAGTTGTAAAAAAAATTGCATTTCGGAGGGCAACATGCCCATGAAATTCTCCTTTTTTATCCCAGTTAAATCTTCATTTCTAAAAATTGAATCGGAAAGCTTCAATCCATCAAACTCTGTGTCACGTGCTGATCTCTCTTCCTCCACAGGAATTTGCATTCATTGATAGAAGCAGTTGTAAAAAAAAATGCATTTCGGATGGCACAGAGACATGCCCATGAAATTCTCCTTTTTTATCCCAGTTAAATCTTCATTTCTAAAAATTGAATCAGAAAGCTTCAATCCATCAAACTCTCTGTCACGTGCTGATCTCTCTTCCTCCACAGGAATTTGCATTCATCCACCCCAGATGGGACTCAAACCCACAATCCCTGGCGTAGAAGGCCAGTGCCTTATCCATTAGGCCACTGGGGCACTTGCTGAAAATGAAGTGGATAGCAGAGAGTGGTTTCGACCGATCGTACACGTGGCTAAAGTAGACATCACGCTTCCGCTTCGCTTGCAGTCAAAAAATAATCACGGAGGGCACTGAGACATGCCCATGAAATTAAGGTTTAATATTTATGTTTCCACTTCATTGCTAAAGCAAACTGAATAGCAGAGGATGGTTTCGATCCATAAATCACTTGGTTAACTGCCCTGCACACTTCCACTTCATCCCTCCACTTTCAGGTACCCCAAAACAATACTTGAACTCACAATAAATGGATTAGGCGGTCAGTGTCTAAAGTCACTGTGGAAATGTGTGATCAGCATGACCTATATGAAGTGATAGAAGCAGTTGTAAAAAAAATTGCATTTCGGAGGGCAACATGCCCATGAAATTCTCCTTTTTTATCCCAGTTAAATCTTCATTTCTAAAAATTGAATCGGAAAGCTTCAATCCATCAAACTCTGTGTCACGTGCTGATCTCTCTTCCTCCACAGGAATTGGCATTCATTGATAGAAGCAGTTGTAAAAAAAATTGCATTTCGGATGGCACAGAGACATGCCCATGAAATTCTCCTTTTTTATCCCAGTTAAATCTTCATTTCTAAAAATTGAATCAGAAAGCTTCAATCCATCAAACTCTGTGTCACGTGCTGATCTCTCTTCCTACACAGGAATTTGCATTCATCCACCCCAGATGGGACTCGAACCCACAATCCCTGGCTTAGAAGGCCAGTGCCTTATCCATTAGGCCACTGGGGCACTTGTTGAAAATGAAGTGGATAGCAGAGAGTGGTTTCGACCGATCGTACACGTGGCTAAAGTAGACATCACGCTTCCGCTTCGCTTCTGTAATCAGCATGACCTGTACAAACTGACAGAAGCAGTCAAAAAATAATCACGGAGGGCACTGAGACATGCCCATGAAATTAAGGTTTAATATTTCTGTTTCCACTTCATTGCTAAAGCAAACTGAATAGCAGAGGATGGTTTCGATCCATAAATCACTTGGTTAACTGCCCTGCACACTTCCACTTCATCCCTCCACTTTCAGGTACCCCAAAACAATACTTGAACTCACAATAAATGGATTAGGCGGTCAGTGTCTAAAGTCACTGTGGAAATGTGTGATCAGCATGACCTATATGAACTGATAGAAGCAGTTGTAAAAAAAATTGCATTTCGGAGGGCAACATGCCCATGAAATTCTCCTTTTTTATCCCAGTTAAATCTTCATTTCTAAAAATTGAATCGGAAAGCTTCAATCCATCAAACTCTGTGTCACGTGCTGATCTCTCTTCCTCCACAGGAATTTGCATTCATTGATAGAAGCAGTTGTAAAAAAAAATGCATTTCGGATGGCAGCATGCCCATGAAATTCTCCTTTTTTATCCCAGTTATATCTTCATTTCTAAAAACTGAATCGGAAAGCTTCAATCCATCAAACTCTGTGTCACGTGCTGATCTCTCTTCCTCCACAGGAATTTGCATTCATTGATAGAAGCAGTTGTAAAAAAAATTGCATTTCGGAGGGCAACATGCCCATGAAATTCTCCTTTTTTATCCCAGTTAAATCTTCATTTCTAAAAATTGAATCGGAAAGCTTCAATCCATCAAACTCTGTGTCACGTGCTGATCTCTCTTCCTCCACAGGAATTTGCATTCATTGATAGAAGCAGTTGTAAAAAAAATTGCATTTCGGAGGGCAACATGCCCATGAAATTCTCCTTTTTTATCCCAGTTAAATCTTCATTTCTAAAAATTGAATCAGAAAGCTTCAATCCATCAAACTCTGTGTCACGTGCTGATCTCTCTTCCTACACAGGAATTTGGATTCATCCACCCCAGATGGGACTCGAACCCACAATCCCTGGCTTAGAAGGCCAGTGCCTTATCCATTAGGCCACTGGGGCACTTACTGAAAATGAAGTGGATAGCAGAGAGTGGTTTCGACCGATCGTACACGTGGCTAAAGTAGACATCACGCTTCCGCTTCGCTTCTGTAATCAGCATGACCTGTACAAACTGACAGAAGCAGTCAAAAAATAATCACGGAGGGCACTGAGACATGCCCATGAAATTAAGGTTTAATATTTCTGTTTCCACTTCATTGCTAAAGCAAACTGAATAGCAGAGGATGGTTTCGATCCATAAATCACTTGGTTAACTGCCCTGCACACTTCCACTTCATCCCTCCACTTTCAGGTACCCCAAAACAATACTTGAACTCACAATAAATGGATTAGGCAGTCAGTGTCTAAAGTCACTGTGGAAATGTGTGATCAGCATGACCTATATGAAGTGATAGAAGCAGTTGTAAAAAAAATTGCATTTCGGAGGGCAACATGCCCATGAAATTCTCCTTTTTTATCCCAGTTAAATCTTCATTTCTAAAAATTGAATCGGAAAGCTTCAATCCATCAAACTCTGTGTCACGTGCTGATCTCTCTTCCTCCACAGGAATTTGCATTCATTGATAGAAGCAGTTGTAAAAAAAATTGCATTTCGGATGGCACAGAGACATGCACATGAAATTCTCCTTTTTTATCCCAGTTAAATCTTCATTTCTAAAAATTGAATCGGAAAGCTTCAATCCATCAAACTCTGTGTCACGTGCTGATCTCTCTTCCTCCACAGGAATTTGCATTCATTGATAGAAGCAGTTGTAAAAAAAAATGCATTTCGGATGGCACAGAGACATGCCCATGAAATTCTCCTTTTTTATCCCAGTTAAATCTTCATTTCTAAAAATTGAATCAGAAAGCTTCAATCCATCAAACTCTCTGTCACGTGCTGATCTCTCTTCCTCCACAGGAATTTGCATTCATCCACCCCAGATGGGACTCAAACCCACAATCCCTGGCGTAGAAGGCCAGTGCCTTATCCATTAGGCCACTGGGGCACTTGCTGAAAATGAAGTGGATAGCAGAGAGTGGTTTCGACCGATCGTACACGTGGCTAAAGTAGACATCACGCTTCCGCTTCGCTTGCAGTCAAAAAATAATCACGGAGGGCACTGAGACATGCCCATGAAATTAAGGTTTAATATTTATGTTTCCACTTCATTGCTAAAGCAAACTGAATAGCAGAGGATGGTTTCGATCCATAAATCACTTGGTTAACTGCCCTGCACACTTCCACTTCATCCCTCCACTTTCAGGTACCCCAAAACAATACTTGAACTCACAATAAATGGATTAGGCGGTCAGTGTCTAAAGTCACTGTGGAAATGTGTGATCAGCATGACCTATATGAAGTGATAGAAGCAGTTGTAAAAAAAATTGCATTTCGGAGGGCAACATGCCCATGAAATTCTCCTTTTTTATCCCAGTTAAATCTTCATTTCTAAAAATTGAATCGGAAAGCTTCAATCCATCAAACTCTGTGTCACGTGCTGATCTCTCTTCCTCCACAGGAATTGGCATTCATTGATAGAAGCAGTTGTAAAAAAAATTGCATTTCGGATGGCACAGAGACATGCCCATGAAATTCTCCTTTTTTATCCCAGTTAAATCTTCATTTCTAAAAATTGAATCAGAAAGCTTCAATCCATCAAACTCTGTGTCACGTGCTGATCTCTCTTCCTACACAGGAATTTGCATTCATCCACCCCAGATGGGACTCGAACCCACAATCCCTGGCTTAGAAGGCCAGTGCCTTATCCATTAGGCCACTGGGGCACTTGTTGAAAATGAAGTGGATAGCAGAGAGTGGTTTCGACCGATCGTACACGTGGCTAAAGTAGACATCACGCTTCCGCTTCGCTTCTGTAATCAGCATGACCTGTACAAACTGACAGAAGCAGTCAAAAAATAATCACGGAGGGCACTGAGACATGCCCATGAAATTAAGGTTTAATATTTCTGTTTCCACTTCATTGCTAAAGCAAACTGAATAGCAGAGGATGGTTTCGATCCATAAATCACTTGGTTAACTGCCCTGCACACTTCCACTTCATCCCTCCACTTTCAGGTACCCCAAAACAATACTTGAACTCACAATAAATGGATTAGGCGGTCAGTGTCTAAAGTCACTGTGGAAATGTGTGATCAGCATGACCTATATGAACTGATAGAAGCAGTTGTAAAAAAAATTGCATTTCGGAGGGCAACATGCCCATGAAATTCTCCTTTTTTATCCCAGTTAAATCTTCATTTCTAAAAATTGAATCGGAAAGCTTCAATCCATCAAACTCTGTGTCACGTGCTGATCTCTCTTCCTCCACAGGAATTTGCATTCATTGATAGAAGCAGTTGTAAAAAAAAATGCATTTCGGATGGCAGCATGCCCATGAAATTCTCCTTTTTTATCCCAGTTATATCTTCATTTCTAAAAACTGAATCGGAAAGCTTCAATCCATCAAACTCTGTGTCACGTGCTGATCTCTCTTCCTCCACAGGAATTTGCATTCATTGATAGAAGCAGTTGTAAAAAAAATTGCATTTCGGAGGGCAACATGCCCATGAAATTCTCCTTTTTTATCCCAGTTAAATCTTCATTTCTAAAAATTGAATCGGAAAGCTTCAATCCATCAAACTCTGTGTCACGTGCTGATCTCTCTTCCTCCACAGGAATTTGCATTCATTGATAGAAGCAGTTGTAAAAAAAATTGCATTTCGGAGGGCAACATGCCCATGAAATTCTCCTTTTTTATCCCAGTTAAATCTTCATTTCTAAAAATTGAATCAGAAAGCTTCAATCCATCAAACTCTGTGTCACGTGCTGATCTCTCTTCCTACACAGGAATTTGGATTCATCCACCCCAGATGGGACTCGAACCCATAATCCCTGGCTTAGAAGGCCAGTGCCTTATCCATTAGGCCACTGGGGCACTTGCTGAAAATGAAGTGGATAGCAGAGAGTGGTTTCGACCGATCGTACACGTGGCTAAAGTAGACATCACGCTTCCGCTTCGCTTCTGTAATCAGCATGACCTGTACAAACTGACAGAAGCAGTCAAAAAATAATCACGGAGGGCACTGAGACATGCCCATGAAATTAAGGTTTAATATTTCTGTTTCCACTTCATTGCTAAAGCAAACTGAATAGCAGAGGATGGTTTCGATCCATAAATCACTTGGTTAACTGCCCTGCACACTTCCACTTCATCCCTCCACTTTCAGGTACCCCAAAACAATACTTGAACTCACAATAAATGGATTAGGCAGTCAGTGTCTAAAGTCACTGTGGAAATGTGTGATCAGCATGACCTATATGAAGTGATAGAAGCAGTTGTAAAAAAAATTGCATTTCGGAGGGCAACATGCCCATGAAATTCTCCTTTTTTATCCCAGTTAAATCTTCATTTCTAAAAATTGAATCGGAAAGCTTCAATCCATCAAACTCTGTGTCACGTGCTGATCTCTCTTCCTCCACAGGAATTTGCATTCATTGATAGAAGCAGTTGTAAAAAAAATTGCATTTCGGATGGCACAGAGACATGCCCATGAAATTCTCCTTTTTTATCCCAGTTAAATCTTCATTTCTAAAAATTGAATCAGAAAGCTTCAATCCATCAAACTCTGTGTCACGTGCTGATCTCTCTTCCTACACAGGAATTTGCATTCATCCACCCCAGATGGGACTCGAACCCACAATCCCTGGCTTAGAAGGCCAGTGCCTTATCCATTAGGCCACTGGGGCACTTGTTGAAAATGAAGTGGATAGCAGAGAGTGGTTTCGACCGATCGTACACGTGGCTAAAGTAGACATCACGCTTCCGCTTCGCTTCTGTAATCAGCATGACCTGTACAAACTGACAGAAGCAGTCAAAAAATAATCACGGAGGGCACTGAGACATGCCCATGAAATTAAGGTTTAATATTTCTGTTTCCACTTCATTGCTAAAGCAAACTGAATAGCAGAGGATGGTTTCGATCCATAAATCACTTGGTTAACTGCCCTGCACACTTCCACTTCATCCCTCCACTTTCAGGTACCCCAAAACAATACTTGAACTCACAATAAATGGATTAGGCGGTCAGTGTCTAAAGTCACTGTGGAAATGTGTGATCAGCATGACCTATATGAACTGATAGAAGCAGTTGTAAAAAAAATTGCATTTCGGAGGGCAACATGCCCATGAAATTCTCCTTTTTTATCCCAGTTAAATCTTCATTTCTAAAAATTGAATCGGAAAGCTTCAATCCATCAAACTCTGTGTCACGTGCTGATCTCTCTTCCTCCACAGGAATTTGCATTCATTGATAGAAGCAGTTGTAAAAAAAATTGCATTTCGGATGGCACAGAGACATGCCCATGAAATTCTCCTTTTTTATCCCAGTTAAATCTTCATTTCTAAAAATTGAATCAGAAAGCTTCAATCCATCAAACTCTGTGTCACGTGCTGATCTCTCTTCCTACACAGGAATTTGCATTCATCCACCCCAGATGGGACTCGAACCCACAATCCCTGGCTTAGAAGGCCAGTGCCTTATCCATTAGGCCACTGGGGCAATTGCTGAAAATGAAGTGGATGGCAGAGAGTGGTTTCGACCGATCGTACACGTGGCTAAAGTAGACATCACGCTTCCGCTTCGCTTCTGTAATCAGCATGACCTGTACAAACTGACAGAAGCAGTCAAAAAATAATCACGGAGGGCACTGAGACATGCCCATGAAATTAAGGTTTAATATTTCTGTTTCCACTTCATTGCTAAAGCAAACTGAATAGCAGAGGATGGTTTCGATCCATAAATCACTTGGTTAACTGCCCTGCACACTTCCACTTCATCCCTCCACTTTCAGGTACCCCAAAACAATACTTGAACTCACAATAAATGGATTAGGCAGTCAGTGTCTAAAGTCACTGTGGAAATGTGTGATCAGCATTACCTATATGAAGTGATAGAAGCAGTTGTAAAAAAAATTGCATTTCGGAGGGCAACATGCCCATGAAATTCTCCTTTTTTATCCCAGTTAAATCTTCATTTCTAAAAATTGAATCGGAAAGCTTCAATCCATCAAACTCTGTGTCACGTGCTGATCTCTCTTCCTCCACAGGAATTTGCATTCATTGATAGAAGCAGTTGTAAAAAAAATTGCATTTCGGAGGGCAACATGCCCATGAAATTCTCCTTTTTTATCCCAGTTAAATCTTCATTTCTAAAAATTGAATCAGAAAGCTTCAATCCATCAAACTCTGTGTCACGTGCTGATCTCTCTTCCTACACAGGAATTTGGATTCATCCACCCCAGATGGGACTCGAACCCACAATCCCTGGCTTAGAAGGCCAGTGCCTTATCCATTAGGCCACTGGGGCACTTGCTGAAAATGAAGTGGATAGCAGAGAGTGGTTTCGACCGATCGTACACGTGGCTAAAGTAGACATCACGCTTCCGCTTCGCTTCTGTAATCAGCATGACCTGTACAAACTGACAGAAGCAGTCAAAAAATAATCACGGAGGGCACTGAGACATGCCCATGAAATTAAGGTTTAATATTTCTGTTTCCACTTCATTGCTAAAGCAAACTGAATAGCAGAGGATGGTTTCGATCCATAAATCACTTGGTTAACTGCCCTGCACACTTCCACTTCATCCCTCCACTTTCAGGTACCCCAAAACAATACTTGAACTCACAATAAATGGATTAGGCGGTCAGTGTCTAAAGTCACTGTGGAAATGTGTGATCAGCATGACCTATATGAAGTGATAGAAGCAGTTGTAAAAAAAATTGCATTTCGGAGGGCAACATGCCCATGAAATTCTCCTTTTTTATCCCAGTTAAATCTTCATTTCTAAAAATTGAATCGGAAAGCTTCAATCCATCAAACTCTGTGTCACGTGCTGATCTCTCTTCCTCCACAGGAATTTGCATTCATTGATAGAAGCAGTGGTTTCGACCGATCGTACACGTGGCTAAAGTAGACATCACGCTTCCGCTTCGCTTCTGTAATCAGCATGACCTGTACAAACTGACAGAAGCAGTCAAAAAATAATCACGGAGGGCACTGAGACATGCCCATGAAATTAAGGTTTAATATTTCTGTTTCCACTTCATTGCTAAAGCAAACTGAATAGCAGAGGATGGTTTCGATCCATAAATCACTTGGTTAACTGCCCTGCACACTTCCACTTCATCCCTCCACTTTCAGGTACCCCAAAACAATACTTGAACTCACAATAAATGGATTAGGCGGTCAGTGTCTAAAGTCACTGTGGAAATGTGTGATCAGCATGACCTATATGAACTGATAGAAGCAGTTGTAAAAAAAATTGCATTTCGGAGGGCAACATGCCCATGAAATTCTCCTTTTTTATCCCAGTTAAATCTTCATTTCTAAAAATTGAATCGGAAAGCTTCAATCCATCAAACTCTGTGTCACGTGCTGATCTCTCTTCCTCCACAGGAATTTGCATTCATTGATAGAAGCAGTTGTAAAAAAAAATGCATTTCGGATGGCACAGAGACATGCCCATGAAATTCTCCTTTTTTATCCCAGTTAAATCTTCATTTCTAAAAATTGAATCAGAAAGCTTCAATCCATCAAACTCTGTGTCACGTGCTGATCTCTCTTCCTACACAGGAATTTGCATTCATCCACCCCAGATGGGACTCGAACCCACAATCCCTGGCTTAGAAGGCCAGTGCCTTATCCATTAGGCCACTGGGGCACTTGCTGAAAATGAAGTGGATAGCAGAGAGTGTTTTCGACCGATCGTACACGTGGCTAAAGTAGACATCACGCTTCCGCTTCGCTTCTGTAATCAGCATGACCTGTACAAACTGACAGAAGCAGTCAAAAAATAATCACGGAGGGCACTGAGACATGCCCATGAAATTAAGGTTTAATATTTCTGTTTCCACTTCATTGCTAAAGCAAACTGAATAGCAGAGGATGGTTTCGATCCATAAATCACTTGGTTAACTGCCCTGCACACTTCCACTTCATCCCTCCACTTTCAGGTACCCCAAAACAATACTTGAACTCACAATAAATGGATTAGGCAGTCAGTGTCTAAAGTCACTGTGGAAATGTGTGATCAGCATGACCTATATGAAGTGATAGAAGCAGTTGTAAAAAAAATTGCATTTCGGAGGGCAACATGCCCATGAAATTCTCCTTTTTTATCCCAGTTAAATCTTCATTTCTAAAAATTGAATCGGAAAGCTTCAATCCATCAAACTCTGTGTCACGTGCTGATCTCTCTTCCTCCACAGGAATTTGCATTCATTGATAGAAGCAGTTGTAAAAAAAATTGCATTTCGGAGGGCAACATGCCCATGAAATTCTCCTTTTTTATCCCAGTTAAATCTTCATTTCTAAAAATTGAATCGGAAAGCTTCAATCCATCAAACTCTGTGTCACGTGCTGATCTCTCTTCCTCCACAGGAATTTGCATTCATTGATAGAAGCAGTTGTAAAAAAAATTGCATTTCGGAGGGCAACATGCCCATGAAATTCTCCTTTTTTATCCCAGTTAAATCTTCATTTCTAAAATTTGAATAAGAAAGTTTCAATCCATCAAACTCTGTGTCACGTGCTGATCTCTCTTCCTACACAGGAATTTGCATTCATCCACCCCAGATGGGACTCGAACCCACAATCCCTGGCTTAGAAGGCCAGTGCCTTATCCATTAGGCCACTGGGGTACTTGCTGAAAATGAAGTGGATAGCAGAGAGTGGTTTCGACCGATCGTACACGTGGCTAAAGTAGACATCACGCTTCCGCTTCGCTTCTGTAATCAGCATGACCTGTACAAACTGACAGAAGCAGTCAAAAAATAATCACGGAGGGCACTGAGACATGCCCATGAAATTAAGGTTTAATATTTCTGTTTCCACTTCATTGCTAAAGCAAACTGAATAGCAGAGGATGGTTTCGATCCATAAATCACTTGGTTAACTGCCCTGCACACTTCCACTTCATCCCTCCACTTTCAGGTACCCCAAAACAATACTTGAACTCACAATAAATGGATTAGGCAGTCAGTGTCTAAAGTCACTGTGGAAATGTGTGATCAGCATGACCTATATGAAGTGATAGAAGCAGTTGTAAAAAAAATTGCATTTCGGAGGGCAACATGCCCATGAAATTCTCCTTTTTTATCCCAGTTAAATCTTCATTTCTAAAAATTGAATCGGAAAGCTTCAATCCATCAAACTCTGTGTCACGTGCTGCTCTCTCTTCCTCCACAGGAATTTGCATTCATTGATAGAAGCAGTTGTAAAAAAAATTGCATTTCGGATGGCACAGAGACATGCCCATGAAATTCTCCTTTTTTATCCCAGTTAAATCTTCATTTCTAAAAATTGAATCAGAAAGCTTCAATCCATCAAACTCTCTGTCACGTGCTGATCTCTCTTCCTCCACAGGAATTTGCATTCATCCACCCCAGATGGGACTCAAACCCACAATCCCTGGCTTAGAAGGCCAGTGCCTTATCCATTAGGCCACAGGGGCACTTGCTGAAAATGAAGTGGATAGCAGAGAGTGGTTTCGACCGATCGTACACGTGGCTAAAGTAGACATCACGCTTCCGCTTCGCTTCTGTAATCAGCATGACCTGTACAAACTGACAGAAGCAGTCAAAAAATAATCACGGAGGGCACTGAGACATGCCCATGAAATTAAGGTTTAATATTTCTGTTTCCACTTCATTGCTAAAGCAAACTGAATAGCAGAGGATGGTTTCGATCCATAAATCACTTGGTTAACTGCCCTGCACACTTCCACTTCATCCCTCCACTTTCAGGTACCCCAAAACAATACTTGAACTCACAATAAATGGATTAGGCAGTCAGTGTCTAAAGTCACTGTGGAAATGTGTGATCAGCATGACCTATATGAAGTGATAGAAGCAGTTGTAAAAAAAATTGCATTTCGGAGGGCAACATGCCCATGAAATTCTCCTTTTTTATCCCAGTTAAATCTTCATTTCTAAAAATTGAATCGGAAAGCTTCAATCCATCAAACTCTGTGTCACGTGCTGATCTCTCTTCCTCCACAGGAATTTGCATTCATTGATAGAAGCAGTTGTAAAAAAAATTGCATTTCGGATGGCACAGAGACATGCCCATGAAATTCTCCTTTTTTATCCCAGTTAAATCTTCATTTCTAAAAATTGAATCAGAAAGCTTCAATCCATCAAACTCTGTGTCACGTGCTGATCTCTCTTCCTACACAGGAATTTGCATTCATCCACCCCAGATTGGACTCGAACCCACAATCCCTGGCTTAGAAGGCCAGTGCCTTATCCATTAGGCCACTGGGGCACTTGCTGAAAATGAAGTGGATAGCAGAGAGTGGTTTCGACCGATCGTACACGTGGCTAAAGTAGACATCACGCTTCCGCTTCGCTTCTGTAATCAGCATGACCTGTACAAACTGACAGAAGCAGTCAAAAAATAATCACGGAGGGCACTGAGACATGCCCATGAAATTAAGGTTTAATATTTCTGTTTCCACTTCATTGCTAAAGCAAACTGAATAGCAGAGGATGGTTTCGATCCATAAATCACTTGGTTAACTGCCCTGCACACTTCCACTTCATCCCTCCACTTTCAGGTACCCCAAAACAATACTTGAACTCACAATAAATGGATTAGGCAGTCAGTGTCTAAAGTCACTGTGGAAATGTGTGATCAGCATGACCTATATGAAGTGATAGAAGCAGTTGTAAAAAAAATTGCATTTCGGAGGGCAACATGCCCATGAAATTCTCCTTTTTTATCCCAGTTAAATCTTCATTTCTAAAAATTGAATCGGAAAGCTTCAATCCATCAAACTCTGTGTCACGTGCTGATCTCTCTTCCTCCACAGGAATTTGCATTCATTGATAGAAGCAGTTGTAAAAAAAATTGCATTTCGGAGGGCAACATGCCCATGAAATTCTCCTTTTTTATCCCAGTTAAATCTTCATTTCTAAAAATTGAATCAGAAAGCTTCAATCCATCAAACTCTGTGTCACGTGCTGATCTCTCTTCCTCCACAGGAATTTGCATTCATCCACCCCAGATGGGACTCAAACCCACAATCCCTGGCTTAGAAGGCCAGTGCCTTATCCATTAGGCCACAGGGGCACTTGCTGAAAATGAAGTGGATAGCAGAGAGTGGTTTCGACCGATCGTACACGTGGCTAAAGTAGACATCACGCTTCCGCTTCGCTTCTGTAATCAGCATGACCTGTACAAACTGACAGAAGCAGTCAAAAAATAATCACGGAGGGCACTGAGACATGCCCATGAAATTAAGGTTTAATATTTCTGTTTCCACTTCATTGCTAAAGCAAACTGAATAGCAGAGGATGGTTTCGATCCATAAATCACTTGGTTAACTGCCCTGCACACTTCCACTTCATCCCTCCACTTTCAGGTACCCCAAAACAATACTTGAACTCACAATAAATGGATTAGGCAGTCAGTGTCTAAAGTCACTGTGGAAATGTGTGATCAGCATGACCTATATGAAGTGATAGAAGCAGTTGTAAAAAAAAATGCATTTCGGAGGGCAACATGCCCATGAAATTCTCCTTTTTTATCCCAGTTAAATCTTCATTTCTAAAAATTGAATCGGAAAGCTTCAATCCATGAAACTCTGTGTCACGTGCTGATCTCTCTTCCTCCACAGGAATTTGCATTCATTGATAGAAGCAGTTGTAAAAAAAATTGCATTTCGGATGGCACAGAGACATGCCCATGAAATTCTCCTTTTTTATCCCAGTTAAATCTTCATTTCTAAAAATTGAATCAGAAAGCTTCAATCCATCAAACTCTGTGTCACGTGCTGATCTCTCTTCCTACACAGGAATTTGCATTCATCCACCCCAGATGGGACTCTATCCCACAATCCCTGGCTTAGAAGGCCAGTGCCTTATCCATTAGGCCACTGGGGCACTTGCTGAAAATGAAGTGGATAGCAGAGAGTGGTTTCGACCGATCGTACACGTGGCTAAAGTAGACATCACGCTTCAGCTTCGCTTCTGTAATCAGCATGACCTGTACAAACTGACAGAAGCAGTCAAAAAATAATCACGGAGGGCACTGAGACATGCCCATGAAATTAAGGTTTAATATTTCTGTTTCCACTTCATTGCTAAAGCAAACTGAATAGCAGAGGATGGTTTCGATCCATAAATCACTTGGTTAACTGCCCTGCACACTTCCACTTCATCCCTCCACTTTCAGGTACCCCAAAACAATACTTGAACTCACAATAAATGGATTAGGCAGTCAGTGTCTAAAGTCACTGTGGAAATGTGTGATCAGCATGACCTATATGAAGTGATAGAAGCAGTTGTAAAAAAAATTGCATTTCGGAGGGCAACATGCCCATGAAATTCTCCTTTTTTATCCCAGTTAAATCTTCATTTCTAAAAATTGAATCGGAAAGCTTCAATCCATCAAACTCTGTGTCACGTGCTGATCTCTCTTCCTCCACAGGAATTTGCATTCATTGATAGAAGCAGTTGTAAAAAAAATTGCATTTCGGAGGGCAACATGCCCATGAAATTCTCCTTTTTTATCCCAGTTAAATCTTCATTTCTAAAAATTGAATCAGAAAGCTTCAATCCATCAAACTCTGTGTCACGTGCTGATCTCTCTTCCTCCACAGGAATTTGCATTCATCCACCCCAGATGGGACTCAAACCCACAATCCCTGGCTTAGAAGGCCAGTGCCTTATCCATTAGGCCACAGGGGCACTTGCTGAAAATGAAGTGGATAGCAGAGAGTGGTTTCGACCGATCGTACACGTGGCTAAAGTAGACATCACGCTTCCGCTTCGCTTCTGTAATCAGCATGACCTGTACAAACTGACAGAAGCAGTCAAAAAATAATCACGGAGGGCACTGAGACATGCCCATGAAATTAAGGTTTAATATTTCTGTTTCCACTTCATTGCTAAAGCAAACTGAATAGCAGAGGATGGTTTCGATCCATAAATCACTTGGTTAACTGCCCTGCACACTTCCACTTCATCCCTCCACTTTCAGGTACCCCAAAACAATACTTGAACTCACAATAAATGGATTAGGCAGTCAGTGTCTAAAGTCACTGTGGAAATGTGTGATCAGCATGACCTATATGAAGTGATAGAAGCAGTTGTAAAAAAAAATGCATTTCGGAGGGCAACATGCCCATGAAATTCTCCTTTTTTATCCCAGTTAAATCTTCATTTCTAAAAATTGAATCGGAAAGCTTCAATCCATCAAACTCTGTGTCACGTGCTGATCTCTCTTCCTCCACAGGAATTTGCATTCATTGATAGAAGCAGTTGTAAAAAAAATTGCATTTCGGATGGCACAGAGACATGCCCATGAAATTCTCCTTTTTTATCCCAGTTAAATCTTCATTTCTAAAAATTGAATCAGAAAGCTTCAATCCATCAAACTCTGTGTCACGTGCTGATCTCTCTTCCTACACAGGAATTTGCATTCATCCACCCCAGATGGGACTCGAACCCACAATCCCTGGCTTAGAAGGCCAGTGCCTTATCCATTAGGCCACTGGGGCACTTGCTGAAAATGAAGTGGATAGCAGAGAGTGTTTTCGACCGATCGTACACGTGGCTAAAGTAGACATCACGCTTCCGCTTCGCTTCTGTAATCAGCATGACCTGTACAAACTGACAGAAGCAGTCAAAAAATAATCACGGAGGGCACTGAGACATGCCCATGAAATTAAGGTTTAATATTTCTGTTTCCACTTCATTGCTAAAGCAAACTGAATAGCAGAGGATGGTTTCGATCCATAAATCACTTGGTTAACTGCCCTGCACACTTCCACTTCATCCCTCCACTTTCAGGTACCCCAAAACAATACTTGAACTCACAATAAATGGATTAGGCAGTCAGTGTCTAAAGTCACTGTGGAAATGTGTGATCAGCATGACCTATATGAAGTGATAGAAGCAGTTGTAAAAAAAATTGCATTTCGGAGGGCAACATGCCCATGAAATTCTCCTTTTTTATCCCAGTTAAATCTTCATTTCTAAAAATTGAATCGGAAAGCTTCAATCCATCAAACTCTGTGTCACGTGCTGATCTCTCTTCCTCCACAGGAATTTGCATTCATTGATAGAAGCAGTTGTAAAAAAAATTGCATTTCGGAGGGCAACATGCCCATGAAATTCTCCTTTTTTATCCCAGTTAAATCTTCATTTCTAAAAATTGAATCGGAAAGCTTCAATCCATCAAACTCTGTGTCACGTGCTGATCTCTCTTCCTCCACAGGAATTTGCATTCATTGATAGAAGCAGTTGTAAAAAAAATTGCATTTCGGAGGGCAACATGCCCATGAAATTCTCCTTTTTTATCCCAGTTAAATCTTCATTTCTAAAAATTGAATCGGAAAGCTTCAATCCATCAAACTCTGTGTCACGTGCTGATCTCTCTTCCTCCACAGGAATTTGCATTCATTGATAGAAGCAGTTGTAAAAAAAATTGCATTTCGGAGGGCAACATGCCCATGAAATTCTCCTTTTTTATCCCAGTTAAATCTTCATTTCTAAAAATTGAATCAGAAAGCTTCAATCCATCAAACTCTGTGTCACGTGCTGATCTCTCTTCCTACACAGGAATTTGGATTCATCCACCCCAGATGGGACTCGAACCCACAATCCCTGGCTTAGAAGGCCAGTGCCTTATCCATTAGGCCACTGGGGCACTTGCTGAAAATGAAGTGGATAGCAGAGAGTGGTTTCGACCGATCGTACACGTGGCTAAAGTAGACATCACGCTTCCGCTTCGCTTCTGTAATCAGCATGACCTGTACAAACTGACAGAAGCAGTCAAAAAATAATCACGGAGGGCACTGAGACATGCCCATGAAATTAAGGTTTAATATTTCTGTTTCCACTTCATTGCTAAAGCAAACTGAATAGCAGAGGATGGTTTCGATCCATAAATCACTTGGTTAACTGCCCTGCACACTTCCACTTCATCCCTCCACTTTCAGGTACCCCAAAACAATACTTGAACTCACAATAAATGGATTAGGCAGTCAGTGTCTAAAGTCACTGTGGAAATGTGTGATCAGCATGACCTATATGAAGTGATAGAAGCAGTTGTAAAAAAAATTGCATTTCGGAGGGCAACATGCCCATGAAATTCTCCTTTTTTATCCCAGTTAAATCTTCATTTCTAAAAATTGAATCGGAAAGCTTCAATCCATCAAACTCTGTGTCACGTGCTGATCTCTCTTCCTCCACAGGAATTTGCATTCATTGATAGAAGCAGTTGTAAAAAAAATTGCATTTCGGAGGGCAACATGCCCATGAAATTCTCCTTTTTTATCCCAGTTAAATCTTCATTTCTAAAAATTGAATCAGAAAGCTTCAATCCATCAAACTCTGTGTCACGTGCTGATCTCTCTTCCTACACAAGAATTTGCATTCATCCACCCCAGATGGGACTCGAACCCACAATCCCTGGCTTAGAAGGCCAGTGCCTTATCCATTAGGCCACTGGGGCACTTGCTGAAAATGAAGTGGATAGCAGAGAGTGGTTTCGACCGATCGTACACGTGGCTAAAGTAGACATCACGCTTCCGCTTCGCTTCTGTAATCAGCATGACCTGTACAAACTGACAGAAGCAGTCAAAAAATAATCACGGAGGGCACTGAGACATGCCCATGAAATTAAGGTTTAATATTTCTGTTTCCACTTCATTGCTAAAGCAAACTGAATAGCAGAGGATGGTTTCGATCCATAAATCACTTGGTTAACTGCCCTGCACACTTCCACTTCATCCCTCCACTTTCAGGTACCCCAAAACAATACTTGAACTCACAATAAATGGATTAGGCAGTCAGTGTCTAAAGTCACTGTGGAAATGTGTGATCAGCATGACCTATATGAAGTGATAGAAGCAGTTGTAAAAAAAATTGCATTTCGGAGGGCAACATGCCCATGAAATTCTCCTTTTTTATCCCAGTTAAATCTTCATTTCTAAAAATTGAATCGGAAAGCTTCAATCCATCAAACTCTGTGTCACGTGCTGATCTCTCTTCCTCCACAGGAATTTGCATTCATTGATAGAAGCAGTTGTAAAAAAAATTGCATTTCGGAGGGCAACATGCCCATGAAGGAGAATTTCATGGGCATGTTGCCCTCCGAAATGCAATTTTTTTTACAACTGCTTCTATCAATGAATGCAAATTCCTGTGGAGGAAGAGAGATCAGCACGTGACACAGAGTTTGATGGATTGAAGCTTTCCGATTCAATTTTTAGAAATGAAGATTTAACTGGGATAAAAAAGGAGAATTTCATGGGCATGTTGCCCTCCGAAATGCAATTTTTTTTACAACTGCTTCTATCACTTCATATAGGTCATGCTGATCACACATTTCCACAGTGACTTTAGACACTGACTGCCTAATCCATTTATTGTGAGTTCAAGTATTGTTTTGGGGTACCTGAAAGTGGAGGGATGAAGTGGAAGTGTGCAGCGCAGTTAACCAAGTGATTTATAGATCGAAACCATCCTCTGCTATTCAGTTTGCTTTAGCAATGAAGTGGAAACAGAAATATTAAACCTTAATTTCATGGGCATGTCTCAGTGCCCTCCGTGATTATTTTTTGACTGCTTCTGTCAGTTTGTACAGGTCATGCTGATTACAGAAGCGAAGCGGAAGCGTGATGTCTACTTTAGCCACGTGTACAATCGGTCGAAACCACTCTCTGCTATCCACTTCATTTTCAGCAAGTGCCCCAGTGGCCTAATGGATAAGGCACTGGCCTTCTAAGCCAGGGATTGTGGGTTCGAGTCCCATCTGGGGTGGATGAATCCAAATTCCTGTGTAGGAAGAGAGATCAGCACGTGACACAGAGTTTGATGGATTGAAGCTTTCTCATTCAATTTTTAGAAATGAAGATTTAACTGGGATAAAAAAGGAGAATTTCATGGGCATGTCTCTGTGCCATCCGAAATGCAATTTTTTTTACAAATGCTTCTATCAATGAATGCAAATTCCTGTGGAGGAAGAGAGATCAGCACGTGACACAGAGTTTGATGGATTGAAGCTTTCCGATTCAATTTTTAGAAATGAAGATTTAACTGGGATAAAAAAGGAGAATTTCATGGGCATGTTGCCCTCCGAAATGCAATTTTTTTTACAACTGCTTCTATCACTTCATATAGGTCATGCTGATCACACATTTCCACAGTGACTTTAGACACTGACTGCCTAATCCATTTATTGTGAGTTCAAGTATTGTTTTGGGGTACCTGAAAGTGGAGGGATGAAGTGGAAGTGTGCAGGGCAGTTAACCAAGTGATTTATGGATCGAAACCATCCTCTGCTATTCAGTTTGCTTTAGCAATGAAGTGGAAACAGAAATATTAAACCTTAATTTCATGGGCATGTCTCAGTGCCCTCCGTGATTATTTTTTGACTGCTTCTGTCAGTTTGTACAGGTCATGCTGATTGCGGAAGCGTGATGTCTACTTTAGCCACGTGTACGATCGGTCGAAACCACTCTCTGCTATCCACTTCATTTTCAGCAAGTGCCCCAGTGGCCTAATGGATAAGGCACTGGCCTTCTAAGCCAGGGATTGTGGGTTCGAGTCCCATCTGGGGTGGATGAATCCAAATTCCTGTGTAGGAAGAGAGATCAGCACGTGACACAGAGTTTGATGGATTGAAGCTTTCTGATTCAATTTTTAGAAATGAAGATTTAACTGGGATAAAAAAGGAGAATTTCATGGGCATGTTGCCCTCCGAAATGCAATTTTTTTTACAACTGCTTCTATCAATGAATGCAAATTCCTGTGGAGGAAGAGAGATCAGCACGTGACACAGAGTTTGATGGATTGAAGCTTTCCGATTCAATTTTTAGAAATGAAGATTTAACTGGGATAAAAAAGGAGAATTTCATGGGCATGTTGCCCTCCGAAATGCAATTTTTTTTACAACTGCTTCTATCAATGAATGCAAATTCCTGTGGAGGAAGAGAGATCAGCACGTGACACAGAGTTTGATGGATTGAAGCTTTCCGATTCAATTTTTAGAAATGAAGATTTAACTGGGATAAAAAAGGAGAATTTCATGGGCATGTTGCCCTCCGAAATGCAATTTTTTTTACAACTGCTTCTATCACTTCATATAGGTCATGCTGATCACACATTTCCACAGTGACTTTAGACACTGACTGCCTAATCCATTTATTGTGAGTTCAAGTATTGTTTTGGGGTACCTGAAAGTGGAGGGATGAAGTGGAAGTGTGCAGGGCAGTTAACCAAGTGATTTATGGATCGAAACCATCCTCTGCTATTCAGTTTGCTTTAGCAATGAAGTGGAAACAGAAATATTAAACCTTAATTTCATGGGCATGTCTCAGTGCCCTCCGTGATTATTTTTTGACTGCTTCTGTCAGTTTGTACAGGTCATGCTGATTACAGAAGCGAAGCGGAAGCGTGATGTCTACTTTAGCCACGTGTACGATCGGTCGAAAACACTCTCTGCTATCCACTTCATTTTCAGCAAGTGCCCCAGTGGCCTAATGGATAAGGCACTGGCCTTCTAAGCCAGGGATTGTGGGTTCGAGTCCCATCTGGGGTGGATGAATGCAAATTCCTGTGTAGGAAGAGAGATCAGCACGTGACACAGAGTTTGATGGATTGAAGCTTTCTGATTCAATTTTTAGAAATGAAGATTTAACTGGGATAAAAAAGGAGAATTTCATGGGCATGTCTCTGTGCCATCCGAAATGCAATTTTTTTTACAACTGCTTCTATCAATGAATGCAAATTCCTGTGGAGGAAGAGAGATCAGCACGTGACACAGAGTTTGATGGATTGAAGCTTTCCGATTCAATTTTTAGAAATGAAGATTTAACTGGGATAAAAAAGGAGAATTTCATGGGCATGTTGCCCTCCGAAATGCATTTTTTTTTACAACTGCTTCTATCACTTCATATAGGTCATGCTGATCACACATTTCCACAGTGACTTTAGACACTGACTGCCTAATCCATTTATTGTGAGTTCAAGTATTGTTTTGGGGTACCTGAAAGTGGAGGGATGAAGTGGAAGTGTGCAGGGCAGTTAACCAAGTGATTTATGGATCGAAACCATCCTCTGCTATTCAGTTTGCTTTAGCAATGAAGTGGAAACAGAAATATTAAACCTTAATTTCATGGGCATGTCTCAGTGCCCTCCGTGATTATTTTTTGACTGCTTCTGTCAGTTTGTACAGGTCATGCTGATTACAGAAGCGAAGCGGAAGCGTGATGTCTACTTTAGCCACGTGTACGATCGGTCGAAACCACTCTCTGCTATCCACTTCATTTTCAGCAAGTGCCCCTGTGGCCTAATGGATAAGGCACTGGCCTTCTAAGCCAGGGATTGTGGGTTTGAGTCCCATCTGGGGTGGATGAATGCAAATTCCTGTGGAGGAAGAGAGATCAGCACGTGACACAGAGTTTGATGGATTGAAGCTTTCTGATTCAATTTTTAGAAATGAAGATTTAACTGGGATAAAAAAGGAGAATTTCATGGGCATGTTGCCCTCCGAAATGCAATTTTTTTTACAACTGCTTCTATCAATGAATGCAAATTCCTGTGGAGGAAGAGAGATCAGCACGTGACACAGAGTTTGATGGATTGAAGCTTTCCGATTCAATTTTTAGAAATGAAGATTTAACTGGGATAAAAAAGGAGAATTTCATGGGCATGTTGCCCTCCGAAATGCAATTTTTTTTACAACTGCTTCTATCACTTCATATAGGTCATGCTGATCACACATTTCCACAGTGACTTTAGACACTGACTGCCTAATCCATTTATTGTGAGTTCAAGTATTGTTTTGGGGTACCTGAAAGTGGAGGGATGAAGTGGAAGTGTGCAGGGCAGTTAACCAAGTGATTTATGGATCGAAACCATCCTCTGCTATTCAGTTTGCTTTAGCAATGAAGTGGAAACAGAAATATTAAACCTTAATTTCATGGGCATGTCTCAGTGCCCTCCGTGATTATTTTTTGACTGCTTCTGTCAGTTTGTACAGGTCATGCTGATTACAGAAGCGAAGCTGAAGCGTGATGTCTACTTTAGCCACGTGTACGATCGGTCGAAACCACTCTCTGCTATCCACTTCATTTTCAGCAAGTGCCCCAGTGGCCTAATGGATAAGGCACTGGCCTTCTAAGCCAGGGATTGTGGGATAGAGTCCCATCTGGGGTGGATGAATGCAAATTCCTGTGTAGGAAGAGAGATCAGCACGTGACACAGAGTTTGATGGATTGAAGCTTTCTGATTCAATTTTTAGAAATGAAGATTTAACTGGGATAAAAAAGGAGAATTTCATGGGCATGTCTCTGTGCCATCCGAAATGCAATTTTTTTTACAACTGCTTCTATCAATGAATGCAAATTCCTGTGGAGGAAGAGAGATCAGCACGTGACACAGAGTTTGATGGATTGAAGCTTTCCGATTCAATTTTTAGAAATGAAGATTTAACTGGGATAAAAAAGGAGAATTTCATGGGCATGTTGCCCTCCGAAATGCATTTTTTTTTACAACTGCTTCTATCACTTCATATAGGTCATGCTGATCACACATTTCCACAGTGACTTTAGACACTGACTGCCTAATCCATTTATTGTGAGTTCAAGTATTGTTTTGGGGTACCTGAAAGTGGAGGGATGAAGTGGAAGTGTGCAGGGCAGTTAACCAAGTGATTTATGGATCGAAACCATCCTCTGCTATTCAGTTTGCTTTAGCAATGAAGTGGAAACAGAAATATTAAACCTTAATTTCATGGGCATGTCTCAGTGCCCTCCGTGATTATTTTTTGACTGCTTCTGTCAGTTTGTACAGGTCATGCTGATTACAGAAGCGAAGCGGAAGCGTGATGTCTACTTTAGCCACGTGTACGATCGGTCGAAACCACTCTCTGCTATCCACTTCATTTTCAGCAAGTGCCCCTGTGGCCTAATGGATAAGGCACTGGCCTTCTAAGCCAGGGATTGTGGGTTTGAGTCCCATCTGGGGTGGATGAATGCAAATTCCTGTGGAGGAAGAGAGATCAGCACGTGACACAGAGTTTGATGGATTGAAGCTTTCTGATTCAATTTTTAGAAATGAAGATTTAACTGGGATAAAAAAGGAGAATTTCATGGGCATGTTGCCCTCCGAAATGCAATTTTTTTTACAACTGCTTCTATCAATGAATGCAAATTCCTGTGGAGGAAGAGAGATCAGCACGTGACACAGAGTTTGATGGATTGAAGCTTTCCGATTCAATTTTTAGAAATGAAGATTTAACTGGGATAAAAAAGGAGAATTTCATGGGCATGTTGCCCTCCGAAATGCAATTTTTTTTACAACTGCTTCTATCACTTCATATAGGTCATGCTGATCACACATTTCCACAGTGACTTTAGACACTGACTGCCTAATCCATTTATTGTGAGTTCAAGTATTGTTTTGGGGTACCTGAAAGTGGAGGGATGAAGTGGAAGTGTGCAGGGCAGTTAACCAAGTGATTTATGGATCGAAACCATCCTCTGCTATTCAGTTTGCTTTAGCAATGAAGTGGAAACAGAAATATTAAACCTTAATTTCATGGGCATGTCTCAGTGCCCTCCGTGATTATTTTTTGACTGCTTCTGTCAGTTTGTACAGGTCATGCTGATTACAGAAGCGAAGCGGAAGCGTGATGTCTACTTTAGCCACGTGTACGATCGGTCGAAACCACTCTCTGCTATCCACTTCATTTTCAGCAAGTGCCCCAGTGGCCTAATGGATAAGGCACTGGCCTTCTAAGCCAGGGATTGTGGGTTCGAGTCCAATCTGGGGTGGATGAATGCAAATTCCTGTGTAGGAAGAGAGATCAGCACGTGACACAGAGTACAAACTGACAGAAGCAGTCAAAAAATAATCACGGAGGGCACTGAGACATGCCCATGATATTAAGGTTTAATATTTCTGTTTCCACTTCATTGCTAAAGCAAACTGAATAGCAGAGGATGGTTTCGATCCATAAATCACTTGGTTAACTGCCCTGCACACTTCCACTTCATCCCTCCACTTTCAGGTACCCCAAAACAATACTTGAACTCACAATAAATGGATTAGGCAGTCAGTGTCTAAAGTCACTGTGGAAATGTGTGATCAGCATGACCTATATGAAGTGATAGAAGCAGTTGTAAAAAAAATTGCATTTCGGAGGGCAACATGCCCATGAAATTCTCCTTTTTTATCCCAGTTAAATCTTCATTTCTAAAAATTGAATCGGAAAGCTTCAATCCATCAAACTCTGTGTCACGTGCTGATCTCTCTTCCTCCACAGGAATTTGCATTCATTGATAGAAGCAGTTGTAAAAAAAATTGCATTTCGGAGGGCAACATGCCCATGAAATTCTCCTTTTTTATCCCAGTTAAATCTTCATTTCTAAAAATTGAATGAGAAAGCTTCAATCCATCAAACTCTGTGTCACGTGCTGATCTCTCTTCCTACACAGGAATTTGGATTCATCCACCCCAGATGGGACTCGAACCCACAATCCCTGGCTTAGAAGGCCAGTGCCTTATCCATTAGGCCACTGGGGCACTTGCTGAAAATGAAGTGGATAGCAGAGAGTGGTTTCGACCGATTGTACACGTGGCTAAAGTAGACATCACGCTTCCGCTTCGCTTCTGTAATCAGCATGACCTGTACAAACTGACAGAAGCAGTCAAAAAATAATCACGGAGGGCACTGAGACATGCCCATGAAATTAAGGTTTAATATTTCTGTTTCCACTTCATTGCTAAAGCAAACTGAATAGCAGAGGATGGTTTCGATCTATAAATCACTTGGTTAACTGCCCTGCACACTTCCACTTCATCCCTCCACTTTCAGGTACCCCAAAACAATACTTGAACTCACAATAAATGGATTAGGCAGTCAGTGTCTAAAGTCACTGTGGAAATGTGTGATCAGCATGACCTATATGAAGTGATAGAAGCAGTTGTAAAAAAAATTGCATTTCGGAGGGCAACATGCCCATGAAATTCTCCTTTTTTATCCCAGTTAAATCTTCATTTCTAAAAATTGAATCGGAAAGCTTCAATCCATCAAACTCTGTGTCACGTGCTGATCTCTCTTCCTCCACAGGAATTTGCATTCATTGATAGAAGCAGTTGTAAAAAAAATTGCATTTCGGAGGGCAACATGCCCATGAAATTCTCCTTTTTTATCCCAGTTAAATCTTCATTTCTAAAAATTGAATCGGAAAGCTTCAATCCATCAAACTCTGTGTCACGTGCTGATCTCTCTTCCTCCACAGGAATTTGCATTCATTGATAGAAGCAGTTGTAAAAAAAATTGCATTTCGGAGGGCAACATGCCCATGAAATTCTCCTTTTTTATCCCAGTTAAATCTTCATTTCTAAAAATTGAATCAGAAAGCTTCAATCCATCAAACTCTGTGTCACGTGCTGATCTCTCTTCCTACACAGGAATTTGCATTCATCCACCCCAGATGGGACTCGATCCCACAATCCCTGGCTTAGAAGGCCAGTGCCTTATCCATTAGGCCACTGGGGCACTTGCTGAAAATGAAGTGGATAGCAGAGAGTGGTTTCGACCGATCGTACACGTGGCTAAAGTAGACATCACGCTTCCGCTTCGCTTCTGTAATCAGCATGACCTGTACAAACTGACAGAAGCAGTCAAAAAATAATCACGGAGGGCACTGAGACATGCCCATGAAATTAAGGTTTAATATTTCTGTTTCCACTTCATTGCTAAAGCAAACTGAATAGCAGAGGATGGTTTCGATCCATAAATCACTTGGTTAACTGCCCTGCACACTTCCACTTCATCCCTCCACTTTCAGGTACCCCAAAACAATACTTGAACTCACAATAAATGGATTAGGCAGTCAGTGTCTAAAGTCACTGTGGAAATGTGTGATCAGCATGACCTATATGAAGTGATAGAAGCAGTTGTAAAAAAAATTGCATTTCGGAGGGCAACATGCCCATGAAATTCTCCTTTTTTATCCCAGTTAAATCTTCATTTCTAAAAATTGAATCGGAAAGCTTCAATCCATCAAACTCTGTGTCACGTGCTGATCTCTCTTCCTCCACAGGAATTTGCATTCATTGATAGAAGCAGTTGTAAAAAAAATTGCATTTCGGAGGGCAACATGCCCATGAAATTCTCCTTTTTTATCCCAGTTAAATCTTCATTTCTAAAAATTGAATCAGAAAGCTTCAATCCATCAAACTCTGTGTCACGTGCTGATCTCTCTTCCTACACAGGAATTTGGATTCATCCACCCCAGATGGGACTCGAACCCACAATCCCTGGCTTAGAAGGCCAGTGCCTTATCCATTAGGCCACTGGGGCACTTGCTGAAAATGAAGTGGATAGCAGAGAGTGGTTTCGACCGATCGTACACGTGGCTAAAGTAGACATCACGCTTCCGCAATCAGCATGACCTGTACAAACTGACAGAAGCAGTCAAAAAATAATCACGGAGGGCACTGAGACATGCCCATGAAATTAAGGTTTAATATTTCTGTTTCCACTTCATTGCTAAAGCAAACTGAATAGCAGAGGATGGTTTCGATCCATAAATCACTTGGTTAACTGCCCTGCACACTTCCACTTCATCCCTCCACTTTCAGGTACCCCAAAACAATACTTGAACTCACAATAAATGGATTAGGCAGTCAGTGTCTAAAGTCACTGTGGAAATGTGTGATCAGCATGACCTATATGAAGTGATAGAAGCAGTTGTAAAAAAAATTGCATTTCGGAGGGCAACATGCCCATGAAATTCTCCTTTTTTATCCCAGTTAAATCTTCATTTCTAAAAATTGAATCGGAAAGCTTCAATCCATCAAACTCTGTGTCACGTGCTGATCTCTCTTCCTCCACAGGAATTTGCATTCATTGATAGAAGCATTTGTAAAAAAAATTGCATTTCGGATGGCACAGAGACATGCCCATGAAATTCTCCTTTTTTATCCCAGTTAAATCTTCATTTCTAAAAATTGAATGAGAAAGCTTCAATCCATCAAACTCTGTGTCACGTGCTGATCTCTCTTCCTACACAGGAATTTGGATTCATCCACCCCAGATGGGACTCGAACCCACAATCCCTGGCTTAGAAGGCCAGTGCCTTATCCATTAGGCCACTGGGGCACTTGCTGAAAATGAAGTGGATAGCAGAGAGTGGTTTCGACCGATTGTACACGTGGCTAAAGTAGACATCACGCTTCCGCTTCGCTTCTGTAATCAGCATGACCTGTACAAACTGACAGAAGCAGTCAAAAAATAATCACGGAGGGCACTGAGACATGCCCATGAAATTAAGGTTTAATATTTCTGTTTCCACTTCATTGCTAAAGCAAACTGAATAGCAGAGGATGGTTTCGATCCATAAATCACTTGGTTAACTGCCCTGCACACTTCCACTTCATCCCTCCACTTTCAGGTACCCCAAAACAATACTTGAACTCACAATAAATGGATTAGGCAGTCAGTGTCTAAAGTCACTGTGGAAATGTGTGATCAGCATGACCTATATGAAGTGATAGAAGCAGTTGTAAAAAAAATTGCATTTCGGAGGGCAACATGCCCATGAAATTCTCCTTTTTTATCCCAGTTAAATCTTCATTTCTAAAAATTGAATCGGAAAGCTTCAATCCATCAAACTCTGTGTCACGTGCTGATCTCTCTTCCTCCACAGGAATTTGCATTCATTGATAGAAGCAGTTGTAAAAAAAATTGCATTTCGGAGGGCAACATGCCCATGAAATTCTCCTTTTTTATCCCAGTTAAATCTTCATTTCTAAAAATTGAATCGGAAAGCTTCAATCCATCAAACTCTGTGTCACGTGCTGATCTCTCTTCCTCCACAGGAATTTGCATTCATTGATAGAAGCAGTTGTAAAAAAAATTGCATTTCGGAGGGCAACATGCCCATGAAATTCTCCTTTTTTATCCCAGTTAAATCTTCATTTCTAAAAATTGAATCAGAAAGCTTCAATCCATCAAACTCTGTGTCACGTGCTGATCTCTCTTCCTACACAGGAATTTGGATTCATCCACCCCAGATGGGACTCGAACCCACAATCCCTGGCTTAGAAGGCCAGTGCCTTATCCATTAGGCCACTGGGGCACTTGCTGAAAATGAAGTGGATAGCAGAGAGTGGTTTCGACCGATCGTACACGTGGCTAAAGTAGACATCACGCTTCCGCTTCGCTTCTGTAATCAGCATGACCTGTACAAACTGACAGAAGCAGTCAAAAAATAATCACGGAGGGCACTGAGACATGCCCATGAAATTAAGGTTTAATATTTCTGTTTCCACTTCATTGCTAAAGCAAACTGAATAGCAGAGGATGGTTTCGATCCATAAATCACTTGGTTAACTGCCCTGCACACTTCCACTTCATCCCTCCACTTTCAGGTACCCCAAAACAATACTTGAACTCACAATAAATGGATTAGGCAGTCAGTGTCTAAAGTCACTGTGGAAATGTGTGATCAGCATGACCTATATGAAGTGATAGAAGCAGTTGTAAAAAAAATTGCATTTCGGAGGGCAACATGCCCATGAAATTCTCCTTTTTTATCCCAGTTAAATCTTCATTTCTAAAAATTGAATCGGAAAGCTTCAATCCATCAAACTCTGTGTCACGTGCTGATCTCTCTTCCTCCACAGGAATTTGCATTCATTGATAGAAGCAGTTGTAAAAAAAATTGCATTTCGGAGGGCAACATGCCCATGAAATTCTCCTTTTTTATCCCAGTTAAATCTTCATTTCTAAAAATTGAATCAGAAAGCTTCAATCCATCAAACTCTGTGTCACGTGCTGATCTCTCTTCCTACACAGGAATTTGCATTCATCCACCCCAGATGGGACTCAAACCCACAATCCCTGGCTTAGAAGGCCAGTGCCTTATCCATTAGGCCACTGGGGCACTTGCAGACAATGAAGTGGATAGCAGAGAGTGGTTTCGACCGATCGTACACGTGGCTAAAGTAGACATCACGCTTCCGCTTCGCTTCTGTAATCAGCATGACCTGTACAAACTGACAGAAGCAGTCAAAAAATAATCACGGAGGGCACTGAGACATGCCCATGAAATTAA